>NC_053024.1:691395977-691562402 GCF_003073215.2 Triticum urartu
GTGATGCGGATATTCAAGATCTCCTACCATTGTAACCGACTTTATGTAACCCTAACCCTATCCGGTGTCTATATAAACCGGAGGGTTGTAGTCCGTAGGCAATCAACTCCATATACAACAATCATAACATAGGCTAGCTTCTAGGGTTTAGCCTCCTTGATCTCGTGGTAGATCTACTCTTGTACTACCCATATCATCAATATTAATCAAGCAGGACGTAGGGTTTTACCTCCATCAAGAGGGCCCGAACCTGGGTAAAACATCGTGTTCCCTGCCTCCTGTTACCATCCGGCCTAGACGCACAGTTCGGGACCCCCTACCCGAGATCCGCCGGTTTTGACACCGACATTGGTGCTTTCATTGAGAGTTCCTCTGTGTCATCGCCTTTAGGCCCGATGGCTCCTTTGATCATCAACAACGATACGGTCCAGGGTGAGACTTTTCTCCCCGGATAGATCTTCGTCTTCGGCGGCTTCGCTCTACGGGACAATTCGCTCGGCCACCTGGAGCAGATCAAAAGCTACGCCCCTGGACATCAAGTCAGGTTTGGAAGCTTAAACTACACGGCTGACGTCCGCGGAAACTTGATCTTCGACGGGTTCGAGACACGGCCAAGCGCGCCGCACTATCTCGAGGGGCATGATCTAGCTCTGCCTCCGGACAGTGTCCTGGAGGCCGCACACGCATCGGTTCCGACCCCTAACTCGAAGCCTATTGCGCCAATCGAGGATGAGCGGTTGGAAGTCACCTCGGGGGCTGCGATCCCGAAAGCGATCGAGCCGAACGCTAGCCCCGCACTCTGCACGACCCGTGACTCCGAGGATCCGGACTCCTCCCCGGACTCCGAACCCCCCGCACCCCTGCCAATCGAATCCGATTGGGCGCCGATAATGGAGTTCACCGCCGCAGACATCTTTCAGCATTCGCCTTTTGGCGATATCCTGAACTCTCTCAAGTCTCTCTCTTTATCAGGAGAGCCCTGGCCGAACTGCGGCCAGCAAGGATGGGATACGGACGATGAAGAAATTCAAAGCCCACCCACCACCCACTGTCGACAATTTAAACGACGTGCTCAACTTCGACTCCAGAGACATCGACAGCATGGATGACGATGCAGGAGATACCGATGAACCAACGCCCATAGGGCATTGGATAGCCACCTCATCTCATGATGTGTACATGGTGGATACCCCTAAAGGAAGCAACAACGAGGAAAAAGGGGATGGAACGGGAGATCGACCCCCCGAAAAGCAATCAAAGCGTCGGCGTAAACGCCGACCCAAGCCCTGCCTCGATAAAAACCCAGCCATAGAGTAGGACGAGCCGGTAGACGATGAGCAGGCCTTAGAGCAACCGTCCGAACAGGGCAACACGGATAGAGAAACCGAACATCCCTCCTCCGGCGAAAACGGCATTCCGGACGACCTCACACCGGATAAACCTATGGAGCAGAAGAATCTCCACGAGAGGCTCGTTGCAACTGCACGCAGCCTAAAAAAGCAGAAGCGGAAGCTAAAAACAGTGGAAGATGCATTCCGGATTCGATGGAGCAAAGTAATCAATACCGCAGATAAATACGGCGACAGTCGCCGCACTAAAAGCTATCCGAAAAGAAAGCTACTGCCTGAATTCGACGAAGAGGCCCTAGAGCCCTCGCATTCAAAAAATGAGAAAGCCACACGGTCGGATAGACGACCCCATAAAGCGGCAAGCGGCGCCGCACTTAAATCGGCATGCGACCCACCTAAGGATCCGCATCATGGCCCAGTTAGGTCCATTTATGGGCCAAGAAAGCAAGCTCTTGTAAGCAATGCAATAAAGCCATCATCAGAATCCGGCACACCCAAATACAGGGGCGCCGCACACCCCCTATGTTTCACCGATGAGGTCTTGGACTATGAATTTCCAGAGGGATTCAAACCCGTAAACATAGAGGCATATGATGGAACAACAGACCCTGGAGTCTGGATCGAGGATTATATCCTCCACATACACATGGCTAGAGGAGATGATCTCCACGCCATAAAATATTTACCCCTTAAGCTTAAAGGGCCAGCCCGACATTGGCTCAAAAGCCTTCCTGAAAACACAATTGGAAGTTGGGAAGAGCTCGAGGATGCTTTCCGAGCAAATTTTCAAGGGACCTATGTCCGCCCTCCGGATGCAGACGATCGTAGTCACATAACTCAACAGCCCGAAGAATCAGCTCTATAGTTCTGGAATAGATTCCTCACTAAAAAGAATCAGATAGTTGACTATCCGGACGCCGAAGCCTTAGCAGCTTTCAGGCATAACGTCCGAGACGAATGGCTCGCCAGACACCTCGGCCAAGAAAAGCCAAGAACAATGGCCGCACTAACAAGCCTCATGACCCGCTTTTGTGCAGGGGAGGACAGCTGGTTGGCAAGGTGCAGCCCCAGCGACCCAAGTACATCCGAAACTAGGGATGGAAACGGAAAACCGCGACGCAACAAGGACCGTCGCTGGACTAAGGAAAAAAGTCCGAAGAGCACGGCGGTCAATGCCGGATTCAAAGGTTCACGACAAAATCAGACAAAACCACCCCTCCAGGATAACAGGGACGATCCATCCAACTTAAATAAAATCCTGGACAGGATATGCCAGATACACAGTACTCCCGGGAAGCCTGCTAACCATACCCACAGAGATTGTTGGGTTTTCAAACAATCCGGCAGACTCAATGCCGAACACAAGGGGCTCGACACACCAAGCGAAGACGAGGACGAACCCCAAAAGCAGAGCACCAGGAAACAAAAGAACTTCCCACAAGAAGTAAAAACAGTGAACTTACTTCACATAACAAAACGTGCGGCGCCCATAAAGGTACGCACCACACGGCCTATCCCCAAAGGGTCCCGCCACTGGTTGTCAAAACCAACCATCTTCGATCAGCTAGATTATTCTAGAAATATCAAGAATGCAGGCTGGACTGCCTTGATACTCGATCCAATAATTGGCGGACTCCGGTTTTCAAATGTCCTTATGGACGGCGGCGGTGGACTAAACCTGATATATCAGGATACAATCCATCACATGGGGATAAACCCAGCAAGAATCCGCCGCAGCAAAACCTCCTTTCAAGGGGTAACACCTGGTCCGGACACCCATTGTATGGGTTTTCTCCGGCTCGAAGTTATATTCGGCTCTGCCGATAACTTCCGCCGTGAAAAGCTGACCTTCCATATCGTCCCGTTCTCAAGTCGCTATCAAGCACTACTGGGATGCGCAGCTTTCGCCCGCTTTAACGCAATACCGCATTATGCATCTCTCACGCTTAAGATGCCCGGTCCACGAGGCATCATCTCTTTGAATGGGAAGCACTAAAGTGCGCCTCCCCAAGCGGAGGACTGTGCGGCCGCTTTGATAGCCCCACAGTAAAATGGCCTCACCAGTCAAAAAACTTTGAAATAGGTCATTAAAGACCACGAACGCGGATAGACGAGTTCAGGACAAAATCATCATTGATGCAGGCTTAGTGGCCATATACCCCCACTAGGGGCTCCATGCATATACAACAAGAGACAATAAAGCTCAATTTTATATATTTTACTTTATACTTTGTTTATTTTAAACTTTTGTTCGGCACGACCCGTTTTCAACTCAGTTCCTCTCTTCTACAGATGAACGTCGTGCGGCGCCCGTCCAGGATACGGCAAATGGAGACACAGGCACAGACGTGCAGTAGGGACCCGTCCTAAAGGATTCTTTTTAGATTAAGACCCTGCGTAAACCTTTTTTACTGTCTCTTGTTGCTACACATCCCCTGGTTTTTTCTGATATAACCAAGGAGGAGGCTGGCGTCTTGGCATGTGGCCACGTCAGAATTTTTGCACGTACCTGGACACTAGGGGCTTTTTTAATAACGAGTGTTGTTTCGCCCGCACTCATAAAGACTGAACACCTTAGGGAGTGTTCGGCGTCGCGAGTTTTGGCATTATATGCATCAGCTCCGAATCATGTCTTTGGTCAAATGTTGGGTTGCCCGGCTCCTGAGTTCGGCTACCTTACGTTCCGCTCTATCGGCTAAGGTAGCACCAGGAGAACTACTGCGATTGTGCCCCGGTTCGGCCGGGCGAGCACCTCAGTAGAGAAGCCGAAAACTGACTGTCATGATGTAGCGTGAGACTGGTCAGCCACTCGATGACCTATTGGAATCTATCGGATTCCTCTGCTTTAACGAAGGGCCGCTTCCCGGTCAAGCACATACGCGCCCCGAACTCGGGCGAGCGCAGTCGCCACCAAGAGGCTACCTAAATAGTCTCACTGTCAAGCTCCTATGGCTAAGTGAAAGTGTTAAAGCATTAAAGTCTGATTGCCTGGCCCGCTGCGCTATCACCTCCTTTGTAGGACCAAGACATTGGGTTAAGTGTGAAAATGCGTCTTCTGCGAGCACCCCCGCACTATGTGCGTGAGGGCTGAAGCCAATGACTGCCATCTTTCAGATTTTGTATATATATATATCTTAAAACGGTCGCACAGGAGGTGTTCCCAATACTTGAAGGCACAAGTATAAAAAGGCCACTACAGTTTATCAAAATATTACTTTATAATTACATATGCTATCATAACATAGCATCTTTCGAGCACTGCGTCTCTATTACACGAGCGCCTTCAAGGACTTCCTGAAAATAGTGCTCAGAAGGTACTCGGCTTTTGTCCGAATCTCGGGACGCAACAACGGTGGTCTCCATCTCTGCCCAGTATGTCTTCACACGGGCAAGAGCCATCCTTGCGCCCTCTATGCATGCTGACCTCTTCATTGCATGAATACGCGGCACCGCATCAAGGAATTGCTGCACCAAGCTGAAATAACTCCTCGGCTCCGATCTCCCCGGCCACAGATGACCCATGACGTACTTCATGGCAAGTCCGGACAACCTATTCAGTTCGGCCCATTGAGCCAAACGATCGTCCACTGCCAGTGGACGCTCTGGATTGTGAAACTACGACAAAAAAGCTTTTCCACTTCGTGATCTTTCTCATCTCGAAAGTGTTCGGTCGCATCAGCAGCACTCGCTGCCAAATCCAGATAGGTATCCTCCACACTCCACATCCGGTCCAACGGAGCAAACTTCGGATCGCAAAATTTCCTTCGCAGCATAAAGGGCTTTCCAGCCGCAATCTGTTCGGCCTGACGCAGCTCCTCCTTCGCAGCTCTCATCGCACAGCGCGCGTCCTTGGCATTGGCAACGGACTTCTCTAAGTCCGTCTGTTTCACCTGGTCTTCTTTCTCAAGAAGTCTGCAACGGTCTGCAGCACTCTTTAACTTTTCGGCCATCTCGGCCATCTCTTCCTTGCTTCGGCAATGAGCAGCCTGTTCGGCTCTTAGCTCTTCAAGGGCTTTCTTGGCAGCCGCATCACTTTCTCTGGCTTGTTCTTTAGCTCGGGCAAGTTCTGCCCTAAGACTCTCCACGGCGGCCGCACCATCTGCGTCAAGCACACACATCGTAAGACACTGGCATAAAACTCTTCTTACCTGATGCCGCCCGAGGAATTACATACCTTGAGCCTCATCAAGCCGCTTGCTAACAAGCGCGATGTCGGCATCTGCCACGTCCAGTTGCCGCTTTAGTTCGGCAAAATCATCAGTTCGGCTCGATTCCGGACACCCTGCCGCCTACAATTCAAAGGCGACATCTTAGACCTGGGATTATGATCCTCCGCGTGCCGTCATTTCTTGACGACGCACAGAGTCTCAGGGGCTACTATCTACACAGGGCGCATCTTATTCATGCGCAACTGACAAAAGTGTACATTATCTAATGTACCTCAAAACCCGTCAGTAAACTTTTGACGGCCTCATGCAATCCGCTCTCTGCGGATGAGATCCTTTCAATCACCGTGCCCATCAATGCACGGTGCTCCTTCGAGATAGAAGCTCGCCCCAGCAGAATCTTTAGCTCCTCCGGCCGAGCACCAGACGGTGCCGGACTTGTCCCACGACCTCTTTCGAAGGCCGGACACGGAGAACCTTTGGGGGCCACATAGCTATCTTCCGCCCCTGCCGGATTCGGAGAAACCCTCCACGACGACACCTCAGGGTCGCCCGCCTCGCTAGGCGGCACGGCAGGGGGAGGCGTCCCGCTCTCCATTATCTCCGGAAGGAGATCCCCCAAAGATGAGCTCTGCTGAGAAGGGCTGAGGTCCGAGCTACAAGGTAAAAATTCGGTTAATCTTCTCAGATATAAATCAAGGATTTCCCTCATCCCTCAAAAGGAAAATCTTTCTCTACTTACGGCTCGCTGGAGGGCTGATCCCCTTGAGGGCGTAGTCCGGTCAAGGAACTCCCCGGCTAAGGACCCTCTGACGAGGATTTTTCCCCCCGCTTCAAGGCCATGGTTTCCGGGTCGTCAGAGGCGGCTCTCTTCTTCCCCTTAGGAGAGGAATTGTCGGTTCCTCCCTTCGGAGCAGCCTCCTTCGAGGAGGCCATAGTTTCCTTGTCCTCCCCCTTTCTTCCCTCCAAAGGCATTATCTCCAGCATCCTGACCAGCATGGGATCCGGCCTGGTTTCGGGAAGGGGAGCTGGACACCTGATCAGCTTTGCCTTCGCTATCCACTCCTGTTTAAAAGGACGGCTCTTTTAGGGGCAAGTTTATGACAATTATACAGATAGAAGGTCCGGGCACAAGGTTGCTTACTTGAGTATCCGGGCGATTGCAGCTTAGGCCTGCGTCCTCGGTTAAATCCGGACACATCTCTAGTGATCCGAAGAACAGTTTATACATCTCCGCGGGCGTTGCGCCCATGAAATTCTGGAGAGCTCGCGGTCCCTCTGGATTAAACTCCCACAGGCGAAGGGAGCGACGTTTGCCGGGCAATATTCGGCGAATCAGCATGACCTGCGTCACCTTGACCAGGCTGAGGTCTCCTTCCAAGAGATCCTTAATGCGGCCCTGTAACAAGGGCACGTCTTTGGGCAGACCCCAATCTAACCCTCTGTTAACCCATGACGCTAGCCGTGGTGGGGGACCCGAGCGAAAGGCAGGAAGCGCCACCCACTTGGTGCTCCGGGGAGTGGTGATATAAAACCACTCTCATTGCCACAAGCCTAGCTCCTCTTGAAAAGAGCCCTCGGGCCATGGAGCATCAGCATTCTTGCTTATAACAGCGCCTCCGCACTCTGCGTGCCGTCCCTTGATCATCTTCGGCTCCACTTTGAAAGTCTTGAGCCATAATCCGAAGTGAGGGGTAACACGGAGGAACGCTTCGCATACAACGATAAACGAGGAGATATGGAGGATGGACTCCGGAGGTAAGTCGTGAAATTCTAGCCCGTAATAAAATAGCAGTCCCCTCACAAAGGGATCCATCGGGAAGCCTAACCCCCGAAGGAAGTGAGACACAAACACTACGCTCTCACCGGGCTAGGAACTGGGGATAGCCTGCCCTTGAGCAGGCAACCTGTGCGAAATTTCGGCGGTCAAGAACTTAGCCTCTCTCAACTTTAGCACGTCCTCCTCCGTGACGGAGGAGGGCATCCATCGGCCTTGAAGGTCGGAACCGGACATTGTCGAAGGTCTGAGGCGCCCGGAATCTGGAGCCTAGGGTGTTGGAACTCGAGGCGACGGGCGAACTCGTTTTGGGATTGGAGAAAAGGAGTAAGGCCCTGGTCTCTTTATAAGAGGTCGAATACCAGGAGCCCTCCCCGTAACCGTTTGTAACTCGCCTTTAATCGAGAAAACATGCTAACGGGCATGATTGGGTTACCCACATCCGTATTGATGAGAATCCCGTAAAAGGGGGCACAAGATCTCTGCTTTGACAAGACGTGCCAAGGAAACTGCCTCGCAAAACACGCTGAGGTGAAAAAGTGAAAATGATTCGAGTGAAGGACTTGGCTGTAGTGTGATGACGCACTGCGGAATACGTCAGCAGATTTGATTTGTGTTAATATTATTCTCTCTACGGCAATATGTGGAAGCTTATTTTGCAGAGCCGGACACTACTCTTGGTGTTTACAATCTTCTATGAAGGACTTGGAGGAGGAACCCGCCTTGCAATGCCGAAGACAATTTGCGCGCCGGACTCGTCGTCATTGAAGCCTGGTTCAGGGGCTACTGAGGGAGTCCTGGATTAGGGGGTGTTCGGGTAGCCGGACTATACCTTCAGCCGGACTCCTGGACTATGAAGATACAAGATTGAAGACTCCGTCCCGTGTCCGGATGGGACTTTCCTTGGCGTGGAAGGCAAGCTTGGCGATGCGGATATTCAAGATCTCCTACCATTGTAACCGACTTTATGTAACCCTAACCCTATCCGGTGTCTATATAAACCGGAGGGTTGTAGTCCGTAGGCAATCAACTCCATATACAACAATCATACCATAGGCTAGCTTCTAGGGTTTAGCCTCCTTGATCTCGTGGTAGATCTACTCTTGTACTACCCATATCATCAATATTAATCAAGCAGGACGTAGGGTTTTACCTCCATCAAGAGGGCCCGAACCTGGGTAAAACATCGTGTTCCCTGCCTCCTGTTACCATCCGGCCTAGACGCACAGTTCGGGACCCCCTACCCGAGATCCGCTGGTTTTGACACCGACAACGACCCGCGACCCCGATAACATTTTTTTCTCCGAGAGAGTTAGTGTTCCCGAGTGAACCGGATGGGGACATTGGTCATATCGGATTCGTCATATTTTCTATGAATGTTCTATATACATACATCCATCGATATCATTCCATACATACATAGACATCTACATTATATATGAACAAAAAAAATATCAAAATTCATCATACATACATCTACAGTATATATGAATAAAAATTATAAACTTTCTCCCCAACTCATACATACATATATTTTGCAAAGGAGCTATATTTTGCAAATGAGCAGGGGGGAAGGAAGGAAGGGGGGAGGATGGGGCGGTAGCTACCTCTCCTGGCGGGATCGGGGAGGAGACGTGGGCGGCCGGCGTCGGGAGCGACGGCGACGAGGATGGGCTCGGGGTCGGCGAGGGCGAGGGCGATGGCGGGGCGCGCTCGGGGGCGGCAGACGGGCTCGGGGGCGCAGGGGGTGCTCGGGGGCGACGAACGGGCGGTCGGTGACGACGGTGAGGCAGGGCGCGCTCGGGGGCGGCGGACGGGCTCGGGGGCGCAGGGGGTGCGGCAGGGCACGCTCGGGGGCGGCGGACAACAACGGCGTGGGCGGCGGACGGCGTCGGCGTGGGCTCGGGGCAGGGCAGGGGCAACGGCGGCGACGGTGAGGCGCAGAGGGGCAGCCTGGCGGCGTCGTCGGGGCGGGATCGAAGAACTGAACCAAAATTTTCACAAGTGTTGTATATATAGACCGAGCATTGGTGTTGTATATATAGACCGAGCATTGGTCCCGGTTTGTGGCATGAACCGGGACCAATGCCCCCCTTTAGTCCGGTTGGTGCCACCAACCGGGACCAATGGCCTTGCGCTGGCGCGGTGGTGGGAGTTTAGTCCCACCTCGCTAGCTGAAGAGCTCCCGCACCTGTTTATAAGCCCTGCTCTGTGTTTCCTTTCGAACTCCTTTGAACTACAGGCTTACGGGCCTAATGAGACACTGCAATGCCTGTGGGCCTACTGGGCCTGCTGCGGGCCTGAATCCTGGCCCATGGTTGGGTTTCTAGTTGTATTCAGGCCGTGCTGGCCCAGTAGGTGGCATTTTTTTGCTATTTATTTTTTCATTTCTACTTAGAACTAAATACTTATAGTTTTTTAGTGATTTCTTTTTTCTTTTAGATCACAAAAATTATAAACTTTCTATTAGTGCCATTAGTTTTAAAATTTGAATAGTTTAAATTTGAATTTTTTAAAATTTGTGTGAATCACTAGTTTATGAATAACTTTACTATAAAAATTGATTTTTGAGTCATTCTTTTCCCTGCTATTTAATATTACTGTCTTTTATCATTATACTCAATTTGGTAATTTTAGTTAGTCATAACAAATATTATAGGCATTTTTTTTTCTTTTTTGCTATTTATTTTTTCATTTCTACTTAGAACTAAATACTTATAGTTTTTTAGTGATTTCTTTTTTCTTTTAGGTCACAAAAATTATAAACTTTCTGTTAGTGCCATTAGTTTTCAAATTTGAAAACACTTTTTTAGTTTTTTTGCTTTTAGTGCCTTTTTTCCATTTTTTTGTTTTTTTGCATTATTTATTTTCTTTTGTTTTTTGCTTTATTTTTTAATTCTTTTTGCCTTTAGTTTTAGAAAAATATAAACTTTCTGTGAGTGCCATTAGTTTTCAAATTTGAAAACACTTTTTTAGTTTTTTAGTTTTCTTTGTTGCTTTATTTATTTTATTTTGTTTCTACTTACAACAAAATACTTATTGTTGCTATTTTTTTTCCAGTTTTTTGTTTTGTTTTCTGTATTATTTATTTTGTTTTGTTTTTTGCTTTATTTTTTAATTCTTTTTGCTTTTAGGTCAGCAAAATTATAAACTTTCTGTTAGTGCCATTAGTTTTAGAAAAATTATAAACTTTCTGTTAGTGCCATTAGTTTTCAAATTTGAATAGTTAAAATTTGAATTCTTTGAAATTTGTGTGAATCACAAGTTTGTGATTAACTTTACTAAAAAAATGAACATAGATGCACCTACAGAGAAAATTCGACCTAAATTCATAGTTTTCAAATGAACTCTGAAAAAGTTGGCATAGCATACTCGTGTGTTACAAAGTTGGCATGGTATCATCATAATAGTTGCGGGAGAATGTCTTCACTTTTTCTTCGCTTGTGTCATTTGCTTATTGCGCCGTAACCATGGGAAATCTTCATCGTTTATCAGGATGTTTGGGTCAGCCTTGACATTGAAGGGAGGAATTTCATGAAACTTTTCATAATCTTCAGACATGTCTGTCTTGCGCTCCACTCCGAGGATGTCCCTTTTTCCTGAAAGAACTATGTGGCGCTTTGGCTCATCATATGATGTATTCGCTTCCTTATCTTTTCTTTTTCTCGGTTTGGTAGACATGTCCTTCACATAGATAACCTGTGCCACATCATTGGCTAGGACGAACGGTTCGTCACTGTACCCAAGATTTTTCAGATCCACTGTTGTCATTCCGTACTGTGGGTCTACCTGTACCCCGCCTCCTGACAGATTGACCCATTTGCACTTAAACAAAGGGACCTTAAAATCATGTCCATAGTCAAGTTCTCATATGTCCACTATGTAACCATAATATGTGTCCTTTCCGCTCTTGGTTGCTGCATCAAAGCAGACACCACTGTTTTGGTTGGTGCTCTTTTGATCTTGGTCGATCGTGTAAAATGTATTCCCATTTATCTCGTATCCTTTGTAAGTCAATACAGTCAAAGATGGTCCCCTGGACAACAAGTACAGCTCATCAAAAATAGTGTTGTCACCTCTGAGACGTGTTTCCAACCAACTGCTGAAAGTCCTGATGTGTTTGCATGTAATCCAGTCGTCGCACTGCTCCGGGTGTTTGGAGCGCAGACTGTTCTTGTGTTCATCGACATACGGGGTCACCAAGGTAGAGTTCTGTAGAACTGTGTAGTGTGCTTGAGACCAAGAATATCCGTCCCTGCATATTGTTGAGTCACTTCCAAGAGTTCCTTTTCCAGTTAGTCTCCCCTCATACCGCGATTTAGGGAGACATATCTTCTTAAGGCCAGGAATGAAGTCAACACAAAACCCGATGACATCCTCTGTTTGATGGCCCATGGAGATGCTTCCTTCTGGCCTAGCGCGGTTACGGACATATTTCTTTAGGACTCCCACGAACCTCTCAAAGGGGAACATATTGTGTAGAAATACGGGCCCCAGGATGACAATCTCGTTGACTAGATGAACTAGGACGTGCGTCATGATATTGAAGAAGGATGGTTGGAACACCAGCTCGAAACTGACAAGACATTGCGCCACATCACTCCTTAGCCTTGGTACGATTTTTGGATCGATCATCTTCTGAGAGATTGCATTGAGGAATGCACATAGCTTCACAATGGCTAATCGGACGTTTTCCGGTAGAAGCCCCCTCAATGCAACCGGAAGCAGTTGCGTCATAATCACGTGGCAGTCATGAGACTTTAGGTTCTGAAACTTTTTCTCTGGCATATTTATTATTCCCTTTTTATTCGACGAGAAGCCAGTCATGACCTTCATACTGAGCAGGCATTCAAAGAAGATTTCTTTCTCTTCTTTCGTAAGAGCGTAGCTGGCAGGACCTTTATACTGCTTCGGAGGCATGCCGTCTTTTTCGTGCAAACGTTGCAGGTCCTCCCGTGCCTCAGGTGTATCTTTTGTCTTCCCATACATGCCCAAGAAGCCTAGCAGGTTCACGCAAAGGTTCTTCGTCACGTGCATCACGTCGATTGAAGAGCGGACCTCTAGGTCTTTCCAGTAGGGTAGGTCCCAAAATATAGATTTCTTCTTCCACATGGGTGCGTGTCCCTCAGCGTCATTCGGAACAGCTAGTCCGCCGGCACCCTTTCCAAAGATTACGTGTAAATCATTGACCATAGCATGTACGTGATCACCGGTACGCATGGCGGGCTTCTTCCGGTGATCTGCCTCGCCTTTGAAATGCTTGCCTTTCTTTCGACATTGATGGTTGGTCGGAAGAAATCGACGATGGCCCAGGTACACATTCTTCCTGCATTTGTCCAGGTATATACTTTCAGTGTCATCTAAACAGTGCGTGCATGCGTGGTATCCTTTGTTTGTCTGTCCTGAAAGGTTACTAAGAGCGCGCCAATCGTTGATGGTCACGAACAGCAATGCCTTTAGGTTAAATTCCTCCTCTCTGTGCTCATCCCACGTACGTACACCGTTTCCATTCCACAGTTGTAAAATTTCTTCAACTAATGTCCTTAGGTACAAATCAATGTCGTTGCCGGGTTGCTCAGGGCCTTGGATGAGAACTGGCATCATAATGAACTTCCGCTTCATGCACATCCAAGGAGGAAGGTTATACATACATAGAGTCACGGGCCAGGTGCTGTGATTGCTGCTCTGCTCCCCGAAAGGATTAATGCCATCCGTGCTTAAAGCAAACCATACGTTCCTTGGGTCCTTTGCAAAATCATCTCAGT
This sequence comes from Triticum urartu, assembly GCF_003073215.2. Taxonomy (NCBI): domain Eukaryota; kingdom Viridiplantae; phylum Streptophyta; class Magnoliopsida; order Poales; family Poaceae; genus Triticum; species Triticum urartu. Next base: position 691,409,035 of record NC_053024.1, read on the forward strand.
ACTTTCTCTCGATTTTTCTTCACTGTGACCCGTCAGCGGGTGCTCTCAACTTCTTGTCTTTCTTACGGTCCTCACTGTGCCATCGCATCAACTTGGCATGCTCTTCGTTTCTGAACAGACGTTTCAACCGTGGTATTATAGGAGCATACCACATCACCTTCGCAGGAACCCTCTTCCTGGGGGGGCTCGCCGTCAACATCACCAGGGTCATCTCGTCTGATCTTATACCGCAATGCACCGCATACCGGGCATGCGTTCAGATCCTTGTATGCACCGCGGTAGAGGATGCAGTCATTAGGGCATGCATGTATCTTCTCCACCTCCAATCCTAGAGGGCATACGACCTTCTTTTCTACGTATGTACTGTCAGGCAATTCGTTATCCTTTGGAAGCTTCTTCTTCAATATTTTCAGTAGCTTCTCAAATCCTTTGTCAGCCACAACATTCTCTACCTTCCACTGCAGCAATTCCAGTATGGTACCGAGCTTTGTGTTGCCATCTTCGCAATTGGGGTACAACCCTTTTTTGTGATCCTCTAACATGCGATCGAACTTCGGCTTCTCCTTTTGACTTTCGCATTGCGTCCTTGCATCGACAATGACCCGGCGGAGATCATCATCATCGGGCACATCGTCTGGTTCCTCTTGATCTTCAGCAGCTTCACCCGTTGCCGCATCATTGGGCACATCGTCTGGTTCCTCTTGATCTTCACCAGCTCCCCCCGTTGCAGCATCACCATATTCAGGGGGCACATAGTTGTCATCGTACTCTTCTTCTTCGCCGTCTTCCATCATAACCCCTATTTCTCCGTGCCTCGTCCAAACATTATAGTGTGGCATGAAACCCTTGTAAAGCAGGTGGGAGTGAAGGATTTTCCGGTTAGAGTAAGACCTCGTATTCCCACATTCAGTGCATGGACAACACATAAAACCATTCTGCTTGTTTGCCTCAGCCGCATCGAGAAACTCATGCACGCCCTTAATGTACTCGGAGGTGTGTCTGTCACCGTACATCCATTGCTGGTTCATCTGCGTGCATTATATATAATTAAGTGTCCAAATTAATAGAAGTTCATCATCACATTAAAACCAAAGTGCATACATAGTTCTCATCTAACAACATATAACTCTCTAGAGCATCTAATTAATTAAACCATACATTGAAACTATGTAAAACATTTCAATGCGAAAACAAATGCGATCATAATCGCAACCAAGGTAACAATTGATCCAACGGCATAATGATACCAAGCCTCGGTATGAATGACATATTTTCTAATCTTCAAGCGCATTGCATCCATCTTGATCTTGTGATCATCGACGACATCCGCAACATGCAACTCCAATATCATCTTCTCCTCCTCAATTTTTTTTATTTTTTCGTTTAACAAATTGTTTTCTTCTTCAACTAAATTTAACCTCTCGACAATAGGGTCGATTGGAATTTCCGATTCACATACATCCTACAAAAATAAAATCTATGTCACATTGGTCGGCATAATTTTCATAAACAATAAATGAACCAATAGTTATAAAGATAATATATATACCACACCCGAATCATAGACAGGACGAGGGCCGACGGGGGCGGATACCAAAACCATCGCACTATATAAGATGCAATAATAAAAGTAAGAAAATAATACAAGTATCTATGTAAACATACAAGTAAGAATATTTTTTTCCTTTCAGAAAGAAGATAAGAACAAGAGGCTCACCACGGTGGTGCTGGCGATGAGCTCCGCGCGGGTGATCGACGGCGGTGAAGACGGGGACGGGACGTGACGGACCGCTAAACCTAGACAAATATTGAGAAAAATAGAGCTTGGAGGTCGAGCTTGGAGAGGAGAAAGCTTAAGTAGTGTGGCTCGGGCATTCCATCGAACACCTTGTGTGCATAGGAGGTGAGCTAGAGCACCACCAAGCCCTCTCCCCCTCGGCTAGAAAAAAACAGAGCAGTGTGCTCTGCTCTTACGCGAGGGGATATATATAGGCACCTCATTGGTCCCGGTTGGTGGCATGAACCGGGACTAAAGGGGAGCGTTTGGTCCCGGTTCAAGCCACCAACCGGGACCAATGGTGGTGGGCCAGGAGCGAGGCCCATTGGTCCTGGTTCGTCCCACCAACCGGGACCAAAAGGTCCAGATGAACCGGGACCAATGGCCCATGTGGCCTGGCCGCCCCCTCTGGGCTCACGAACCGGGTCCAATGCCCCCATTGGTCCTGGTTCTGGACTGAACCGGGACTAATGGGCTGGCCCGGCCTGGACCGTTGCCCCCTTTTCTACTAGTGAAGGTTAGTTTGGCAAGACCAGAAACTTGTTAGTGCAAGTTTTGCAAATTTCAGTTCTGGACAAAAAATGAAAGGCATTATTGCATGGACCAAAAATACTCCAATTGGTCCAATCTCCTGGACTTAAGGGTTTGGTAGAGTGGTCTATGAGCAGGAGAAAAATCATGGGTAATAGGGCAAGATAAAATATTGTTGGAGTAGAAAATACCCAACTGGACCAGAGAGCAAAAGAGGATGATTTCCTCAAATTTTTCAAATAACACCAATGGGTTTTTGCATAAAGTTGAATTACACACTACTACTAACATCTCCCAACTTTGGTGGAATTTATAAAGAAATATTTAAATAGGTTGTAGTGCAAATTACAAACTGGACCAGATTTGAAAACTTGGGGTAGGGCTCAAAATTTCCAAATGACCAAAAGAGATTTTTGCATAAAAGTGATGTGGGAACATCACATGACATCCCCAAATTTTGGTGGGGATTTTAAAGAAGTATTTGAAAGGGTTGTAGTGCAAATGGAACCCTAAAACTTATGAAAAATCATTTTTAAAGAAATAAAGCTCAGGAAAAATAATTGTAGAAATAATTCCACTGATAAAAAGAAATGGTCTTGGAAAGATATACAAGTCCAACAATATTTCTGAAAGGTTTCCACCTAGAAGGAAAAACTCAAAATTTCAGAGGGACAGAGTGATCTAAAAATTAAAAGATAAAACCAGAAAATAAAAATTTAATTTCCTAGCAAAATTTTAATTAATAAATCATGGTTAATTTTTTGGGGTGTTACAACACTACCCCCCTTAAGAAAAATCTCGTCCTCGAGATTTGCTAAGGGCTGTTTTGAAAAGAATTACTCCTACTATCTGAAAGTAATATCACAAAAATAACCATCCTACCCATGTAATAAAATGTGGCTACAGTGAATGGACAATTAAGTGGTGTAAAACTACAGTGTGGAATACTGGCGCTGCATGGAAAAATCTATGGTTGGGGAAAACGAGAAATTTCTACTTTTGGTTACAGTAAATTTAGAATAACTTTCTAAATTTCTAAAATACGCTGGTCGTACCCGAGAGCACAGTGCTCTCTCTGGCTGACAGATGGACCCGGGGCCCACTGTCAGTCTCTTCTTCTACCTCTGGCTCTCCCTTCTTCCTCTCTCTCACGTGCTTTCCCGCGCTTTCTCCACCGGCGACGTCTAGCGCGTAGGGTATCTAGACCGTACTGCGGTAGTGCGCGGCACGCTAGCTGTCGATGCAGCGTGCACTCACCTCGCGGGCCAGTGCGCTGTCGGCACTGCTTGCGGATTCGCCTCCGAACACCGGCGATCGAGCGACGAGCGGCGCTGGTGGACTTCGCCCACCGTACATAGATCTCGAGCTATAAAATGACCGAGGTGTTCCTTTCTTCTTCCTCACACCTAGCCTCGCTTCTCCTTCTCCTTCCTTCTCCTCCATTTATGTTTGCAGGAGCTCGAGACGAGGCTCTAATGGCGGAGGTGATGCCGGGCTAGTACATGATCCTGATGTGCGGAGGGTTGGCGGCATTGCTGGGGTTCTCCGTGCTCTTGTGCGTGATGATCCTCGATGATCGTCGTGATGCTGCTGCTCGAGTGTTAGCTCTCTGCGGTGGCGGTGATCATGAGGATTAAGTGCGGTGTCGGGTGCTAACTATTGTCAGTGTGCTGGAGGCAACTTGCACCTGAATAATTACCCACAAATCTTTCCTTCAGAGACTGTGGTGTGCTAGGGGGTGATCAGTTAGGTGCACATGGATTTCCAATTAGTGCACGTGGTCGAGTGATTGTCGTTGTGAGTCTGCTGTCGTGGTGCTGCGTGAATAAAAATCTATGTCGTGAAGAGATATACGCTGCAACAACTCAGGGAAAAAATCTCACTTCAGAATTTACCGAGAGTGAAATCAGTTAATAAAATTAACAGCAGTAAAATCTACTCTCATTAATTGAAACCAAATATCTAATTCATCGCACAAATTTAGGATACCACGCATAAGTTGCGACACATAAATAAATGCTGGGACAATAAACATAGCAGTGACGTCTACAATGAAAACGGCAAATAGACAGGTTCCTGAGAAAATGTCTCTGGTACTGGGGCACACTCTTCTTCTATCGGGGGAAGCGGATTGACTAGTCGATGAATGCATCTCTCCTGGTCGGGCCTCAGTGGTCTGCCAATAGCTATCTGAGGATTTAAATCAGCGAGGCTCTGGAGATAACCCTGTACTCGTTCGGTCAAACGCTCTTGAGCGATGACATACTGGGCAAGGTTGGCCAGTACTGGGTCTCTCTCGATTCGTCCACCGGGAAAATATGCTACTTCTCCGGGTGCTGCACGACTCGGGAAGTAACAATACCCTCGTTCGCTGGCATAGGGCACCGCGAATCGAAGGCGAGCAAGCGCTTCGTACGCAGCAGCTTCTATGGCCATTTGCGGAGTCGGCATAGATTTTCCCACGAAGGAGACTTCCGTTGGGTCTTGGTTTGGGTTTGCGGGAGGAATGTGCACCACTGCCCAATATTTCGAGGTGGAAGGGGTGATCCTCGATTTGAGCAACTCGTACTGGGGTGGATGGGTAGAACTCATGGTACTGCAGGTAAAGTCCCACAATATTTTAACAAAACTACCTGGGGTTGCATCTGGAGTTCTCAGATAAATACTAGGACTCGGCATGGCAAAGAAATGGTTGTGAGGGTTGTGTACAAGGTGAGGGGTACTTGGCAAGGTCACGAGGTGGCCTTTTATATAGCATCGAGGCTGGGTCATCTATCACGGTGAGGGGCAACTAGTTTGTCGGTTCTTCTCTAAAGGGTCGGGGTCAATGCCACAGATACACATATCTCACAAAAGTGATGTATTACTGTGGGTGTCGTCGGGGGTGGTTTTTGGTGGCTACGCCCGGAATTAAAAATGTAACAGTACACCAACATACTTATGCATGGCTACTATTAAAAATATGGGCGCACAAACAGATAACATTTAATTATGGTGATACAAAGATCACATAATTACAGGGCGTGGACATACTAAGACTCGGTACTACTCGAGTGACTTAGTCTACCTCGTTTATATCTAAAAGGGCGTGCCTTGTGGACGTCGAGGCTTCTCCACGGGTTTCTCCGTCGGGGTTAGCTGGATGGAGTTGAGGGGCTGCAGGGTCAGGGTAGCGATGATGACCATCGCGGGGGTTGTTGGCCACAATCTCGTTGGAGCGTGTTCCCAAAAGGCGACGAAGCACTTCTCGGGACACCAAAGCATTTTGGTCGATGGCTGGGGCAGGCCTCAAGGAATCGATCGGTTGTCCGAACAGCATGACTGGGTTGTCGGCGTCGGGCTCATCTTCTCCTCTTGCCGGGGATCGGTGAACCAGTTCTCCACGAGTTGCGATCAGATCAAGGGTGATTTGATCGAACAGTTCCTCTAGTGCACTTACATAGCGCACCAGATGCAACAATGCAGGATCCGCCTTGTGATCTCCGTTGGCAACCTGGGGTGGCCTACCGTACCCGTTACGGCTGGGGTAGTAGTAGAACGAGCGACAGTTAACTCCGGGCGACAAGTGCCGGAGTTGAATTATAGCCTCTCGAGCAGCTAGTTGGATGGCTTGTGGCTCAAAGGAAGTTGTCCTTCCGGTGAACCTGTAGGGGCGTTCTGGCGATAGACCCCTACCATAGACGTGCACAGTGGCCCTAAATTGACGGCTCTCATCGCTCATGGGCCCTTGGTACACAACATATTCTGGGGGCTCTTCTAAAGCAAAGGCACAGCGGATGAGGTTTGCTAGCACGGTCACAAAACCTCCAAGGTTGGTTGCTGTGGTTTCATTGTGAACAATGGGGCCATGCATTTTGGCTTGGTTTTGGCGTAGAGGCTGTGCTGTGATGGGTTGGGGCTAGTGTGCCCTTTTTTATAGAACAAGGGAACGGAGTCTTCCTTCGCACGCTTGCGAAAGAGACAATTTAGGTGTCGGTCACTGGCGCGTGATCGACAGGCTAAGCTGATAGGTTGGGCACCGACTGCCAAAAGGTGTCGGGGTCACTGTGTGGCTATCTTACACGAGAAGCTAGGTCGGGGTTAGGTTAAGGTCTGGTGGGTTGATTAACCCAGGTTTATTGACCTGGCCAAGATAGGTTTAGCCAATGGTCAGCCTGGCTCCGATACCAAGGTTGTCAGGACCGGGTTTTTCAGGATATCATTTTCCCAAAAAATTGGTCCTTGTGCTCACCAGCCCCAGGATTACTGTTAGCTGATGAGGCACCAACTTGATACAGAAATTCCAAGCAAAATACAAAATATGTAGTACAAGACCATGCTGGCCTATGATTACAACACAAGGTTTCTAGGGGCTGATGGCGGAAGCGGTTTGTGGTACATCAGTGTCTATGGGACTCAATTTCCCACAGGAATAGCTGACCTGGATAACTCCTATCTTCGCGAGGCTGCTATCACCATTGCATAGGTTCCGGAGCTGTCATCGCAACGCTCCTCTCCATGCAAGAAATCTGGCCAAGACAATAGCCAGGGACAAGCCAGTGAGTACTTTGAATGTACTCGCAAACATTATGAACGCAGGTATAATATAACAAATGATAATCATGCTCTGAAATATTTTATGATCACAATGTCAGTCACAAAATAAAAATCCATGATGCATGCAAGCAGGTTATTCATATACAACATAACATGCAATAAGGGAGTAGAAATAGAATGCACCGATCGGGTGTCTGAAGCGACACCTCGAAAGGATAATAATATAAAGCATGCCTCAGTCAGGCGTCTGAGCGACACCACATGAAGGGCTTATAAATAAAAGAAATAACAAGCGTGCCACAGTCGGGCGTCTGTGCGACACCACATAAAGGGCTTATAAAAGAATAATCACAGTGAATATCCAGTAGGTAGAACCGTCCCAGGGATACTCAATAATTCAAATCATGTAAATGGTTAGTCCATAATAATAGTAATCATAATCATCATGAGTCGGAAGTCATGATCCATGTTCTGGTTTAGCAATTTTTCCTCCGAAGACCGACACTAAGACCGACACTTGACCCATCCCAGACTGTAGTCCTTAACCATGGACACAGCTATTCGAATAGATATAATCTCTGCAGAGGGTGTACTCTTTACCCAGGAGTAACAGATTCCTATAGTCCATCAGGACTAATTCCGTCTTCGGTCTTTTAATTGAAAACACACCTGACCGCACACACCAGCCTAACTTACCGGTGTCTGGAATCACCCACGACACCCGTTAAGCGAAACTCTAAGTGGGGAGGCTACAACCTCGACTAGCATGGGCCCACAAAATTTGTAACGCGCGCAAACTAGGGGAGCTACCCCCTCGGCTCCAACCGGAAACACCCTTGCCCCCGGACCAGGTGGCATGTCTACCGGATGCAGCTGGTATCTTCCACCATGGCCTCTCTGTATGGTGTGTGCTAGGAGGGGGTTGACAACTTACTGAACCGTACCCTACCTATGGCAGGGACAAGTGGTAGTATGAAACAAGTATGGGGGTTACTGGAACAAGACTCGATCTATGGTCGACTCAGGAGGTTATAGCATTTCCTACATGATTAGCATAAGAAATATATTTCACACCAATCAGACAGAATAACCACTCATCATACCTCACCATGCCTTACCGGACACAACCGTCTCGACGAAGAACTAGAGACACGCTCGTGTCTACCCAAGACAGAGGCTTTCCCGGATTCCTTCTGGTAGGCATGAAAGGCATACGAGGGTGATTACTATCACAAACATATCAAATTCCAACAGCACGGAATCATCAATATGTACTCATGAGTATGATCATGTCATCACATAAAATAACGAATACTCCGTGTCAAGGTGGTGTTGTAACCGCATCAAACAACACACAACAATATTATGCCAGGGTTCAGAATGCTTGCCTTCAAGAGTATGCAAGTGGGGGTGCACTTTTTGAAAGTTGCTTCCTTCTTCAAAATCCTATTTTAAGAAAATTTAAATTAACACATAGTTTCAAAACAGTACAAAAAAGTTGTTTGGACAATTTTCAAATAAATATGAAAATAAACTAGACAAAATTTGAGAAACAACAGAAAAAGAATCAAATCAATTGGACTTGTATTTTAAAAGTTATAGCCAGTCAAAGTTTAGTCAAAGTCTGTTTTTAATAAAAATCAGAAAAAGAAAACGGTTCGGGGAGTAATACGTTTTCGAACAGGAGGAAACATACTCTGGGTTTTACGCTTCCACTAAAGCCAGCATGGGCCGTCGCTGGGTCACTGACAGTGGGTCCATCGGGCCCACTGGTCAGGTTTGACCAGTCGCCCGCGCCTTCTTTCTCCTCTGGCCGAGCAGAGGAGGAGCTCCGACGATTGCCGCCGACAAACGGTGGCTTCCCATGGGATTCCGAGGGCAGGGATGGATCCGCCAGTCCAGTGCAGTCCTCCCAGTGGTCGAGAGGGTCGTGGGGACAAAGGGGTTGCCGGCGGCGAGCTCCACGGTGGACGGTGGCTTCTGGTGGATTGGGGTCTCGAGCTACGGTGGCTCCCGATCTGGTTTGAGAGGTGGGGTAGCTCCGCAAGGTCTATGGGAGTCAGACGGTGGCACTAGATGGACGGCGGAGGCCCTGCTCGCGACGAACGGGACCGGAACGTGGCGGCGGCCGAACTGACCGGAGATGGGGAAGACGGCCTCCCTCCATCGATTGTTGGCTATGGGAGCACTGGGGGGATGGTCTGAGGTCGCCTGAGGGTCTGGACGAGCTCGGGGGCTCCTTTTATAGGCGGTCGAGGTCGGTTCCGACGGCGGCAGTGGATAGGAACGGCGAACCGCCGTTCTGTAGCCAGGGGGCGTGGCGATGGCTGGCGGGGTCTGGCAGGGCGAGAGGATGAGCTTGAGTTGTTCCAGGTGCAGCTGGTGGGTGAGGGTGGTCGGGGCGGTGCCGTCCATGGAAGGAGCCTGCTGCGATCGTCTGCTAGCTGCCATGGCCGACCTGACGGTGGCGCTGCGGGGCTCCAGGGGTGGCTTGGATGGCTCTGATGAGCGGATGAGAACGGGGCGCGGCCCTGCGAGCGAGCAAAGGCCAGGGGCAGGCTGCGGCGGCTCGGTTGCGCGCGGGCCTGCAAAACGTGCGCTCTGGGCGCGCCCAGAGCTCGCACGCAAGGAGCTCGACGAAATGCTAACGCATGCCAGGAGGCTTGGATGAGGCTGAGGATTGACAGGTCTAGGTTAGAGTTGGCTAGGAGATTAGTGGACATGGCTGCTGGGTCAGGGGATCAAGTCCACAATGTAGACTAAAACTATGCCCAAAACTGGCCATGCACACAAGGTGCTCGACAGAATGCCATGGGCATCTAGGCATCTCTTCTGGTGGCCAAAATCTCCAGATCAGAGTCTCTTTAGGTGTAGGTGATGGTGGCAAGGTTAGTTTGGCAAGACCAGAAACTTGTTCAAACTGGACCAGAGAGCAAAAGAGGATGATTTGCTCAAATTTTTCAAAGAACACCAATGGGTTTTTGCATAAAGTTGAATTATACACTACTAGTAACATCTCCCAACTTTGGTGGAATTTATAAAGAAATATTTAAATATGTTGTAGTGCAAATTACAAACTGGACCAGATTTGAAAACTTGGGGTAGGGCTCAAAATTTCCAAATGACTAAAAGAGAGTTTTGCATAAAAGTGATGTGGGAACATCACATGACATCCCCAAATTTTGGTGGGGATTTTAAAGAAGTATTTGAAAGGGTTGTAGTGCAAATGGAACCCTAAAACTTATGAAAAATCATTTTTAAAGAAATAAAGTTCAGGAAAAATAATTGTAGAAATAATTCCACTAATAAAAAGAAATGGTCTTGGAAAGATATACAAGTCCAACAATATTTCTGAAAGGTTTCCACCTAGAAGGAAAAACTCAAAATTTCAGAGGGACAAAGTGATCTGAAAATTAAAGAATAAAACCAGAAAATAAAATTTTAATTTCCTGGCAAAATTTTAATTAATAAATCATGGTTAAATTTTTGGGTATTACAATCTTGATGTGGACAAAGACACACAATTGATAATTGTACCTGCAGAAAGCAGACAACCAACCACCATGAGTCACCGCGGAGTCATGGACACCCGTAACACACACATGACGTAGATTGCACCTGAGAGAGAGAGAGGGAGAGGGAGGGAGAGGGAGAGAATTCACACGTACCGCAAAAATCTCACATTAGGGACGCTCTGACGGCCCCACTCCTTCATCGCTGATGTGAATCGTTGGTCAATTTTTGCATGGCCCGCGGCCCCTAGATGATACACCACGTGCCATCACTTGTGCCGCCAAAGCCGCAATCTTCCTCTAGTTTCTTCGCCGGGACACCTGGTATGACTACATATGCAAGTTCTACATCTAATTAATAACTAATTCATGGACATATGTGTTATGTTATTCAAAATCAATATCCCATAATTCTTTCGAACAAAAACTTCATAGCATCTTCTATAAAAATTTATACAAAAGTTTATAGCCAAAGTTGATACTTGTTGGATACACAAAATATGCAGTATTTTTGCAACAAGAGTGTACTTACATATCAACTTATATTACACAAAAACCGATGAGGAAATTGAAATTGCATAAGAGTATTCTATATTCAGGACTCAACAATTTCCATGTCATGTTAGATCACCCTTGGGACGCCCGGGCTCTCTCTGACCAATCTACCGATTGGGACGGCAATACACATTATCAACCATTGCACGAAGCAATCCTACTAGTGGATCTATGCAAAACAATCAGGTGAGACAAGTGCATTCGTTCCTAATCACGTGTGTCGATGCCTCACTATTATTCCTGCATGTATTAATTTCTCTTTTCCAATATTAGGCCCCACTCAAGCACTCCATGCATGACTCTTGGATTCAGTCTCCTTCCCCCCAAACAAAACACATGTATTTTGTTTCATTTGATAATTTGATGATTGATATCTTTAAAAAAAGAACTAGACCAATCTTGTATGAATTTAAAACTAGTTTAAATTTTATGTTTTTCAAATCGTATTTCAATCAACTGAAATATGTGTGAAATATTTTCTGAAGTTGAGTGAAATAATTGAAATAAGTGTTAAATATTTCCTGAATTAATTGAAATAGAGATGAAATAATAGAAAGACATGTGAATATTTAGGAACTACGCTGGGAAACTTTTTCGAAACAACAAAAAGTGAATAAAAAATCAATAAAAATTTATGACTACTTTTGGCTTCACCCTTTCAATTATATTTCAAACAACTGGGATGTGTTTGAATATTTTATAAAATTGAGATAAATATGTTTTAAATGTTTCTCAAAATCAATTGAAATGAAAGAAAGGCATACTGATGTTTATGAACTATAGTTGGGAAATGTTTTAAAACAACGAAAACCCAATGAAAAACAAAAAGGTTTAAATGAACAGTATGGCCAATTTAAATTTCATTCTTTTATTCACATCTCTATCAATTGAAACATTTAATAAATAATTTTTGATCGAGATAAAAAAAGTGAAATGTATGTCAAACGTTTTTTGGTGTGAAATTGATCAATATTTCATTGAAATAGTCAAATATGTGGGCAAGATAAGCAATGAAATTTTTGAAGAAGTTAAATGTATGATAGTTTATATTTCATTGTTTCAATCGTATTTGAATGAACTAGAACGTTTGTTTTTGAGGAACTGCAGGAGCTCTGCCTTTGCATTAAGAAGAAGAAAGATGACAATTTTATAAGGAAAACTGTCCGAAAACCGAAATGAACTTAAATATGTCTTAATATTTTTGTAACTAAGAAAAGTAATGAAAATATGTGTTAAACTTTTTCTGGAATTGATCTAAATTGTGATGAAAATAGTAATACATGTGCGAACATTTTAACACTTCTAGCTGCGAACCTTATTTTTTGGAAGAATGGAAAATAAATGAAGAAAAATGAATCAGTTTTGAACTAGTTAAATTGAAAACATTGAAAAAGAAATGAATAAAAAATATGAATTTATAAATAGATAAATTATTGAAGTCATATTTCAACCAACTTCACAAACATTTCACTAGAATCGCAGATAAATCTCAATTATTAAATCCTATTTATATCATATTTATCGGTTGATGTAGCCTTTTCTCCATGTTTTATTATTAAATGTGAACCTATTTGCGCAAAGGTGCACTTTAAACATATTCTTAAACCATACATTGCAAATTTAGATATGAAATCTAACATAGAAATATCCAAGTAATGTCCCTTGAGCCTTTCTGCTCGTGCCTTGTGTATCCCCCTTTTTTAATTTTAGAGAGCAAGTTTCACGACTCCAAGCCTCACGTTTTAGGATGTTTATTTCAATATCCAAAGTAAACTCTTATGAATTTGGTGGTGGTCTTATATTTTCCCGATAAAGGGGGCTTTTATTATCTCAAAAAGTAGCATCAAGAGGATACAAAGCATTATGAGTAACACCAAACCTCTGCATTGTTGGAAATATGCCCTAGAGGCAATAATAAATTGGTTATTATTATATTTCCTTGTTCATGATAATCGTTTATTGTCCATGCTAGAATTGTATTGACAGGAAACTCAGATTCATGTGTGGATACATAGACAACACCATGTCCCTAGTAAGCCTCTAGTTGACTAGCTCGTTGATCAATAGATGGTTACGGTTTCCTGACCATGGACATTGGATGTCATTGATAACGGGATCACATCATTAGGAGAATGATGTGATGGACAAGACCCAATCCTAAGCCTAGCACAAAGATCATGTAGTTCGTATGCTAAAGCTTTTCTAATGTCAAGTATCATTTCCATAGACCATGAGATTGTGCAACTCCCGGATACCTTAGGAGTGCTTTGGGTGTGCCAAACGTCACAACGTAACTGGGTGGCTATAAAGGTACACTACAGGTATCTCCGAAAGTGTCTGTTGGGTTGGCACGAATCGAGACTAGGATTTGTCACTCCGTATAAACGGAGAGGTATCTCTGGGCCCACTCGGTAGGACATCATCATAATGTGCACAATGTGATCAAGGAGTTGATCACGGGATGATGTGTTACGGAACGAGTAAAGAGACTTGCCGGTAACGAGATTGAACAAGGTATCGGGATACCGACGATCGAATCTCGGGCAAGTATTGTACCGATAGACAAAGGGAATTGTATACGGGATTGATTAAGTCCTTGACATCGTGGTTCATCCGATGAGATCATTGTGGAGCATGTGGGAGACAACATGGGTATCTAGATCCCGCTGTTGGTTATTGACTGGAGAACTTCTCGGTCATGTCTGCATGGTTCCCGAACCCGTAGGGTCTACACACTTAAGGTTCGATGACGCTAGGGCTATAAAGGAAGTTTGTATGTGGTTACCGAATGTTGTTCGGAGTCCCGGATGAGATCCTGGACGTCGCGAGGAGTTCCGGAATGGTCCGGAGGTAAAGATTTATATATAGGAAGTCCTGTTTTGGTCACCGGAAAAGTTTCGGGTTTTATCGGTAACGTACCGGGACCACCGGGAGGGTCCCGGGGGTCCACTAAGTGGGGCCACAAGCCCCGGAGGGATGCATGGGCCAAATGTGGGAGGGGACCAGCCCCAGGTGGGCTGGTGCCCCCCCCCCCACCAAGGCCCAAGGCGCAAGGGAGTGGGAAAGGGGGGCAAACCCTAGGGCAGATGGGCCCTAAGGCCCACCCTGGTGCGCCTCCCCCTCTCCCCTCCCCTTGGCCACCCCTAGATGGGATCTAGGGGGCTGCCGCCACCCCTAGGGAGGGAACCCTAGGTGGGGGCGCAGCCCCTCCCCTTCCCCTATATATACTTGAGGTTTGGGCTGCCCACATCACACGAGTTCCTCTCTATCTTGGCGCAGCCCTACCCCTCTCTTTCTCCTCATATCTCGCGGTGCTTGGCGAAGCCCTGCTGGATCACCACGCTCCTTCACCACCACCACGCCGTTGTGCTGCTACTGGATGGAGTCTTCCTCAACCTCTCCCTCTCCCCTTGCTGGATCAAGGCGTAGGAGACGTCACCGGGCTGTACGTGTGTTGAACACGGAGGTGCCGTCCGTTCAGCACTAGGATCATCAGTGATTTGGATCACGACGAGTACGACTCCATCAACCCCGTTCTCTTGAAAGCTTCTGCTTAGCGATCTACAAGGGTATATAGATGCACTCTCCTTCCCCTCGTTGCTGGTCTCTTCATAGATAGATCTTGGTGACACGTAGGAAAATTTTGAATTTCTGCTACGTTCCCCAACATGCATAACTAAGATGCACACAACCAATCACCTAATGTCTGATAGAAAGAAAGAAAAAAACGACAAATGGGCGACAGTAGAGTCATATAGACCGACACTATGCCTATGTCGAAAGGGTGGTGGACCGATCCGGAGGTTATGTTGCCATCCATGTTGGGTAAAAATCTCCGTAGCCACCTGCTCCAATCGCGTACACACCGCCTTGAACAACGGTTGGTACTCCACTCGTTGTAGCGTAGACCACGTATGAAGCGAGTGCGTACAACGGAAAATAACCTGCAAAGGAGAAGCATTTTTATTATTGAAAACCAAATCATTTCTACATAGCCAAAGCGACCATAGTAAGGCATACGCTCTCACCTTTATTAGCGTTTTCAACCTATTTGAAATACCATCCAACCAATGACCAAAAATATTGACGACACTTGTGGGCGGATACAAATTTGACGCTAATTAATCTATAGGTCTATGGTATGTACTCTTCCAAAGTGTTGTGCTAATTAATTATTATTGAATCCAACTCATGGTTTATCTTAGGGGTTCCTCTTTAGTTGTACCTTAACTTTGCACTAAGGACCTTATTAGTTTTGTAATGGGTTTTCAAGGATCATCGTTAGTGAGATAATTAAAATTTTATCATTGGTTTCTCATCTACCAGTGATTATCAGACGTATTCCTATTACCGGTGTGCGAGTGCATGTAATGTCAGTGTAGATAGAATATCCCGTGGAAACCAAATTACACTGGATAACGGTGAAACTGCATGAAAACATTGTTTTAAAGTTTTTTAAATAAATCTTGAAAAGATGGTTTTCAATAAACACGCAAGTGCTCAAAATAAAATCTTGCCTCGCAAATGATTGTGTGTCTGAAATCGGAAGTTTGCATGCCCTATTAACATACTTTTTTCCTCGCAAAAGAAACATACTTTAGTTTTTAGATCTTTTTTGCGCTTCCAAATGTAATTTGCATGGAGTTTTATTTGTGCATCGATTTCGACAGGATACTCTCTGGTCCGTATAGGGTAAAGTGCAATTAGATTTAAAAAAGGGTAATGTGCAATCGCCCATGTAATTGATTTTATTTTTTTATTATACACGGCTCACTATGCAGCAACAAGCCGAGTCTCGAGATGATCGATTGATGGCTTGAGCTGCCCGTAGTGGATAATATCATAAACTATCATGCATATAATATTAATGTATGATACTGTCTGTCTTCATAATGCATAGTATAATAAATTAGTATGTTAGATAACGGGGGTGGCGTTTTGGCATCTCATCAAATTATCAGTTGGCATACACTATATATACTAGCTGTCTGATGAGCAATGCTACACACATGACACTGTTTGAACGGTTTCTGCACGGTGACTGAGCTGAGCCTTTTATTACGTCTGATGCATGGATTAGCACCCTTGGACTAGTCGTCGTGCAAGGGTGGGCTAGCAAGCTGTCGTCCATAAAGTAGTTTCGAGCTGTGATACTCCCGTTACGATTCTGGACAGCCTCGGTGAATGTATACCATGGAGCGTCTACGGCTCTGCGTACGCACATTGCATGCATCTTCCTGTGTACGCACGCTATATTTGGGCACTGTGCGTCCGCCGCACGCCAGACCAATTTAACTATGAGCAGCACACTGGTCACCGTCGACGGTGGTCGCCATTTAATCCGGTGTGCAGAGATGGCACATGTTCGGATGCTAAGACCAGAACCCACACGGTGCGTATAAAAGAGACGCACACACGCGTCGAATCAGTCATCAGTTCCACACTGACAAATCAATCCGTAGTCCCGATCGATCTTCAGAACTGGCCATTGGCGCAAGAAAGATGGCACGAGTCCTCCTCGTCCTGGCCGCCTCGCTGGTCGCACTGGCGTGGCCGGCGTCGTGCCAGCGTCTTCCGGTGCTCGCTCCGGTCACCAAGGATCTCGCCACCTCCCTCTACACCCTCCCCTTCCACGACGGAGCCAACCTCGTCCTAGACATCGCCGGCCCGCTCGTCTGGTTCACCTGCCAGCGTGGCAACCTGCCGGCGGAGCTCCCGTGCAAGAGCCCGGCCTGCCGCCTCGCCAACGCCTACCCCGTCCCGGGCTGCCACGCGCCCGGCTGCGGCCGCCATTGGCACGACGACAAGACGTGCACGGCGTACCCGTACAACCCGGTCACCGGCGCGTGCGCTGCCGGGAACCTCGTCCACACGAGGTTTGTCGCCAACGCTACCGACGGGAGGAACCCGGTGAGCCAGGTGAACGTCAGGGCCGTGGCGGCGTGCGCGCCGAGGAAGCTCCTGGCGTCGCTGCCCCGGGGCTCCACGGGCGTGGCCGGGCTCGCAGGCTCCTGCCTGGCGCTTCCGGCGCAGGTGGCGTCCACGCAGAAGGTCGCGAATAAGTTCCTCCTCTGCCTCCCCCGAGGCGGCGCCAACGGCGACGGCGTGGCCATCTTCGGCGGCGGCCCGCTTCACTTCTGGGTGGACCCGTCGGACTACACGCAGTCGATGGACTACACCCCGCTCGTCGCCAAGCAGGGCAGCCCGGCGCACTACATCTCGGTCAAGTCCATCAGCATGGACAACACCCGCGTCCCCGTCTCCGAGCGTGCGCTCGCCACGGGCGGCGTGATGCTCAGCACGAGGGTGCCCCACGCATTGCTCCGCCGCGACGTGTACCGCCCGTTCGTGGACGCGTTCGTCAAGGCTCTGGCCGCACAGGCTGCTCCGGGAGGGCCCGTCGCGCGCGCGGTGAGGCCCGTGGCGCCGTTCGAGCTGTGCTACGACGCGCAGACGCTGGGCAACACGAGGTTCGGGTACTGGGTGCCGAGCGTCACGCTGGCGCTCGACGGCGGGAGGGGCTGGAGGATGCCTGGGGTGAACTCGATGGTGGACGTCGAGCCGGGGACGGCGTGCCTTGCGTTCGTGGAGATGAAGGGGGTGAAGGCCGGGGACGGCAGGGCGCCGGCGGTGATCGTGGGAGGGTTCCAGATGGAGAACATCGTGCTGGAGTTCGACATGGAGAAGAAGCGGCTCGGGATGCGCACGATGCCGTACTATATGCAGTGCAGCCACTTCAATTTCACTCGAAGCGCCTAAACCTTTGCTGCCTCTGCGTGTAATAATAAATCTGTTTATCTACAAGTGTATTACTGGATCATAGCCAACATATGCTGTAGATTATGTAGTAGCCTGAAACACTGGTCATCTGTTCCATCTTGTTTAGTACGAGTAAAATAAAAGCGCATGCCATCTGTTACAAAAAAATGCTACACGTACAGACACATTATACAGGTTTTAGACTAGTCACAATGGAAATAACTTCACTAATAACATCACACATTTCAATACAAAAATGCTTATGTGGCGGCTAATTAATGAAGAGAGAAGGGTTTGTGGTAACTTAGGTAGTTACTGTAACATCACACATTTCAAGGCATAATGAGTCTATAGCCTAATAAATGAACTTTTTCATGATACCACTAATATGTTACTACCCATTATGAAGGCAGTAACATAGACTAGTAACATCGGCAAGTTACTACTCTATGTTACTCCCCACTGTGAGCAGTCTTACAGGTTGAGGACTGCGCGCTCTTTTAATTGGCCCCCCTGATTTTCATCGGTGGGCCCGTGCGTCTTAATCAATCCACGGCCAATCAATGTTAAGCAACCTGTAAAACCTATGTATAAGTCCGTACGTCTAGCAAAGTCGCTGTTACAAACGGTTCATCAAAAGTAGCTGGTCTCAGGCCCGAGGCGGAGCCCTTCACGCCGCGACGTACTACACGTGCGACGCAGCGTGCACCTGAAAGCAAGCAGGAACTACCGGCGGAGAACGTACTCATGCACGCGCTTGGATTGGCGCCACAAGACCTGGAGGTGGATGAGGCAATAGTAGACGAACTACAACAGCTATTCGACTCCCCCCTGCGCTCGCAACATGTCAGGGTGATAGCGGCGTTATTTGGCAAGGAGGTGCCATCGGGGAACGAGCTGTGTTCGGATGTGGGGCTCTCGGTCGTGGCGCACTAGGTGTGCATTTGGTGTCGGCTGCACCTTACTCCCTCCGTCCGAAAATACTTGTCATCAAAATGGATAAAAAGATATGTATCTAGAACTAAAATACATCTAGATACATCCCCTTTTATCCATTATGATGACAAGTATTTCCGGACAGAGGGAGTACATTCCATGGATCTAAACCCGCACATTTTATGTTGGAATGTTAGGGGCCTAAACAGCCCGGCTAGAAAGAAGGCTGTTAGGGAGTTTGTGACCTCGGTGAAAGCAAACCTTGTATGCCTACAAGAGACTAAACTTGATGTAATTGATCCCTTCATAGCTATGCAATGCATTGGCCCGTCGCTTGACGGCTTCGCTTACCTTCCGGTGCATGATACTCATGGTGGTATACTTTTGGCTTGGGACAAAACGGTGATGGAGGTGGATAACATTACAGTAGATGAAAACTCGCTCACTGGACTAGTGCACAATAAGGAGGGTGTGCCCTGGTGGATCACGGTTGTGTATGGACCTCATGGAGATGAGCTCAAAACACACTTTTTGGAGGAGCTTAAGAATAGGAGGGCTGCTAGGGCTGCTTGTCAAGGTCCATGGATGATTCTTGGGGACTTTAACATGATCCTACGTGCCTCAGAAAAGAATAACGCCAACCTCAATAGGTCCATGATGAGGAAGTTTAGGGACTTTGTGGATGAGCATGAACTAAAAGAACTCTACATGCATGGCAGTAACTACACTTGGAGTAATGAAAGGGATGCTCCGGTAATGACTAAAATCGACAGAGTCTTGGTGTCTGTTGATTGGGAGTTGCTATTCTCGGACAGCCTGTTGCAAGCTCTGTCCACAAATGTATCTGATCATGCGCCCTTGCACTTGTCTACAAGTGCGCAATTTTGCCCTAAAAGGAGATTCCGGTTTGAGATTTTTTGGACGAAACTTAATGGATTTCTAGAGGCGGTACAGGAGGCTTGGGTTTGCGATGACACTATCACTGATCCCTTCAAAAGGCTTGACGTGCTCCTTAGAAACACTGCGGTGTTCTTGCAAGCGTGGGGGCAGCGCAAAGTTGGAAATATCAAACTACAAATTGTCGTGGCTAACTACGTGATATTCCGGCTGGACAGAGTCCAGGAGATCAGATCGCTCACCCCTGAGGAATTGTGGCTTCGGCGTACACTTAAGCTTGCAGTTTGGGGGCTTGCTTCCTTGGAGAGAACTATCGCGCGACAATGATCCAGGATTAGATGGCTGAAAGAGGGCGATGCCAACACAAAACTCTTTCAGATTGTGGCTAATGGGAGAAGAGCAAAAAAATTATTCTCAAGGTGAAGAAAGGGGAGGAGATCGCCACGGATCAGGAGCGCAAGGGAGAAATTGTCGGGGAACGTAGTAATTTCAAAAAAATTCCTACGCACACGCAAGATCATGGTGATGCATAGCAACGAGAGGGGAGAGTATGATCTACGTACCCTTGTAGATCGACAACGGAAGCGTTGACACAACGTAGAGGAACTAGTCGTACGTCTTCCCGATCCGACCGATCCAAGCACCATTACTCCGGCACCTCCAAGTTCTTAGCACACGTACAGCTCGATGACGTTCCCCGGGCTCCGATCCAACAAAGCGTTGGGGAAGAGTTCCGTCAGCACGACGGCATGGTGACGATGATGATGTTCAACTGGCACAGGGCTTCGCCTAAGCACTGCAACGATATGACTGAGGTGGAATATGGTGGAGGGGGGCACCGCACACGGCTAAGGAACGATCACGAGGATCAACTCGTGTGTCTAGGGGTGCCCCCTGCCCCCGTATATAAAGGAGCAAGGGGGAGGCCGGCCGGCCCTATGGGGTGCGCCAAGGGAGGGGGGAGTCCTTCTCCTAGTGGGAGTAGGACTCCCCTTTCCTAGTCCAACTAGGAAAAGAGAGGGGGAAGGAAAGAGAGGGAGAGGGAGAGGGAAAGGGGGGCTGCGCCCCCCCTCCTATTCCAATTCGGACTCCCCATGGGGGGGGGGCGCCACCTCCTAGGCTGCAGCCCTCTCTCTCCCCTCAGGCCCACTAAGGCCCAATACTTCCCCGGGGGGTTCCGGTAACCCCTCCGGCACTCCGGTTTTCTCCGAAATCACCCGGAACAATTCCGGTGTCCGAATATAGCCGTCCAATATATCAATCTTTATGTCTCGACCATTTCGAGACTCTTCCTCATGTCCGTGATCACATCCGGGACTCCGAACAAACTTCGATACATAAAAAATGCATAAACTCATAATAACTGTCATCGTAACTTTAAGCGTGCGGACCCTACGGTTCGAGAACAATGTAGACATGACCGAGACACGTCTCCGGTCAATAACCAATAGCGGGACTTGGATGCCCATATTGGCTCCTACATATTCTACGAAGATCTTTATCGGTCAGACCGCATAACAACATACGTTGTTCCCTTTGTCATCGGTATGTTACTTGCCCGAGATTCGATCGTCGGTATCCAATACCTAGTTCAATCTCGTTACCGGCAAGTCTCTTTACTCATTCCGTAATACATCATCTCACAACTAACATATTAGTTGTAATGCTTGCAAGGCTTATGTGATGTGCATTACCGAGAGGGCCCAGAGATACCTCTCCGACAATCGGAGTGACAAATCCTAATCTCGAAATACGCCAACCCAACATGTACCTTTGGAGACACCTGTAGAGCTCCTTTATAATCACCCAGTTACGTTGTGACGTTTGGTAGCACACAAAGTGTTCCTCCGGCAAACAGGAGTAGCATAATCTCATAGTCATAGGAACATGTATAAGTCATGAAGAAAGCAATAGCAACATACTAAACGATCGGGTGCTAAGCTAATGGAATGGGTCATGTCAATCAGATCATTCAACTAATGATGTGATCTCGTTAATCAAATGACAACTTCTTTGTCTATGGTTAGGAAACATAACCATCTTTGATTAACGAGCTAGTCAAGTAGAGGCATACTAGTGACACTCTGTTTGTCGATGTATTCACACATGTATTATGTTTCCGGTTAATACAATTCTAGCATGAATAATAAACATTTATCATGATAAAAGGAAATAAATAATAACTTTATTATTGCCTCTAGGGCATATTTCCTTCAGTCTCCCACTTGCACTAGAGTCAATAATCTAGATTACACAGTAATGATTCTAACACCCATGGAGCTTTGGTGCTGATCATGTTTTGCTCGTGGAAGAGGCTTAGTCAACGGGTCTGCAACATTCAGATCCGTATGTATCTTGCAAATCTCTATGTCTCCCACCTGGACTAGATCCCGGATGGAATTGAAGCGTCTCTTGATGTGTTTGGTTCTTTTGTGAAATCTGGATTCCTTTGCCAAGGCAATTGCACCAGTATTGTCACAAAAGATTTTCATTGGACCCGATGCACTAGGTATGACACCTAGATCGGATATGAACTCCTTCATCCAGACTCCTTCATTTGCTGCTTCCGAAGCAGCTATGTACTCCGCTTCACATGTAGATCCCGCCACGACACTTTGTTTAGAACTGCACCAACTGACAGCTCCATCGTTTAATGTAAACACGTATCCGGTTTGTGATTTAGAATCGTCTGGATCAGTGTCAAAGCTTGCATCAACGTAACCGTTTACGATGAGCTCTTTGTCACCTCCATATACGAGAAACATATCCTTAGTCCTTTTCAGGTACTTTAGGATGTTTTTGACCGCTGTCCAATGATCCACTCCTGGATTACTTTGGTACCTCCCTGCTAAACTTATAGCAAGGCACACATCAGGTCTGGTACACAGCATTGCATACATGATAGAGCCTATGGCTGAAGCATAGGGAACATCTTTCATTTTCTCTCTATCTTCTGCAGTGGTCGGGCATTGAGTCTTACTCAACTTCACAACTTGTAACACAGGCAAGAATCCTTTCTTTGCTTGATCCATTTTGAACTTCTTCAAAATTTTGTCAAGGTATGTGCTTTGTGAAAGTCCAATTAAGCGTCTTGATCTATCTCTATAGATCTTAATGCCCAATATGTAAGCAGCTTCACCGAGGTCTTTCATTGAAAAACTCTTATTCAAGTATCCTTTTATGCTATCCAGAAATTCTATATCATTTCCGATTAGTAATATGTCATCCACATATAATATCAGAAATGCTACAGAGCTCCCACTCACTTTCTTGTAAATACAGGCTTCTCCAAAAGTCTGTATAAAACCAAATGCTTTGATCACACTATCAAAGAGTTTATTCCAACTCCGAGAGGCTTGCACCTGTCCATAAATGGATCGCTGGAGCTTGCACACTTTGTTAGCTCCCTTTGGATCGACAAAACCTTCTGGTTGCATCATATACAACTCTTCTTCCAGAAGTCCATTCAGGAATGCAGTTTTGACATCCATTTGCCAAATTTCATAATCATAAAATGCGGCAATTGCTAACATGATTCGGACAGACTTAAGCATCGCTACGGGTGAGAAAGTCTCATCGTAGTAAATCCCTTGAACTTGTCGAAAACCTTTTGCGACAAGTAAAGCTTTGTAGACAGTAACATTACTGTCAGCGTCAGTCTTCTTCTTGAAGATCCATTTATTCTCAATTGCTTGCCGATCATCGGGCAAGTCAACCAAAGTCCATACTTTGTTCTCATACAGGGATCCCATCTCAGATTTCATGGCTTCAAACCATTCTGCGGAATCTGGGCTCACCATCGCTTCTTCATAGTTCGCAGGTTCATCATGATCTAGTAGCATGACTTCCAGAACAGGATTACCGTACCACTCTGGTGCGGATCTCACTCTGGTTGATCTACGAGGTTCAGTAGTATCTTGTTCTAAAGTTTCATGATCATCATCATTAGCTTCCTCACTAACTGGTGTAGCTGTCACTGAAACAGTTTTCTGTGATGCACTACTTTCCAATAAGGGAGTAGGTACAGTTACCTCGTCAAGTTCTACTTTCCTCCCACTCACTTCTTTCGAGAGAAACTCCTTCTCTAGAAAGGATCCATTTTTAGCAATGAATATCTTGCCTTCGGATCTGTGATAGAAGGTGTACCCAACAGTCTCCTTTGGGTATCCTATGAAGACACATTTCTCCGATTTGGGTTCGAGCTTATCAGGTTGAAGGTTTTTCACATAAGCATCGCAGCCCCAAACTTTAAGAAACGACAACTTTGGTTTCTTGCCAAACCATAGTTCATAAGGCATCGTCTCAACGGATTTCGATGGTGCCCTATTTAACGTGAATGCGGCCGTCTCTAAAGCATAACCCAAAACGATAGCGGTAAATCAGTAAGACATCATAGATCGCACCATATCTAGTAAAGTACGATTACGACGTTCGGACACACCATTACGCTGTGGTGTTCCGGGTGGCGTGAGTTGCGAAACTATTCCGCATTGTTTCAAATGTACACCAAACTCGTAACTCAAATATTCTCCTCCATGATCAGATCCTAGAAACTTTATTTTCTTGTTACGATGATTTTCAACTTCACTCTGAAATTCTTTGAACTTTTCAAATGTTTCAGACTTATGTTTCATTAAGTAGATATACCCATATCTGCTTAAATCATCTGTGAAGGTGAGAAAATAACGATATCCGCCACGAGCTTCAACGTTCATTGGACCACATACATCTGTATGTATGATTTCCAATAAATCTGTTGCTCTCTCCATAGTACCGGAGAACGGCGTTTTAGTCATCTTGCCCATGAGGCACGGTTCGCAAGTACCAAGTGATTCATAATCAAGTGGTTCCAACAGTCCATCAGTATGGAGTTTCTTCATGCGCTTTACACCGATATGACCTAAACGGCAGTGCCACAAATAAGTTGCACTATCATTATCAACTCTGCATCTTTTGGCTTCAACATTATGAATATGTATGTCACTACTATCGAGATTCAAAAAATAGACCACTCTTCAAAGGTGCATGACCATAAAAGATATTACTCATATAAATAGAACAACCATTATTCTCTGATTTAAATGAATAACCGTCTCGCATCAAACAAGATCCAGATATAATGTTCATGCTCAACGCTGGCACCAAATAACAATTATTTAGGTCTAATACTAATCCCAAAGGTAGATGTAGAGGTAGCATGCCGACCGCGATCACATCGACTTTGGAACCATTTCCCACGCGCATCGTCACCTCGTCCTTTGCCAGTGTTCGCTTAATCCGTAGTCCCTGTTTCGAGTTGCAAATATTAGCAACAGAACCAGTATCAAATACCCAGGTGCTACTGCGAGCTGTAGTAAGGTACACATCAATAACATGTATATCACATATACCTTTGTTCACCTTGCCATCCTTCTTATCCGCCAAATACTTGGGGCAGTTCCGCTTCCAGTGACCAGTCTGCTTGCAGTAGAAGCACTCAGTTTCAGGCTTTGGTCCAGACTTAGGTTTCTTCTCCTGAGCAGCAACTTGCTTGCTGTTCTTCTTGAAGTTCCCCTTCTTCTTCCCTTTGCCCTTTTTCTTGAAACTAGTGGTCTTGTTGACCATCAACACTTGATGCTCCTTCTTGATTTCTACCTCTGCAGCTTTCAGCATTGTGAAGAGCACGGGAATAGTCTTATTCATCCCTTGCATATTATAGTTCATCACGAAGCTCTTGTAGATTGGTGGCAGTGATTGGAGAATTCTGTCAGTGACGCAATCATCTGGAAGATTAACTCCCAATTGAATCAAGTGATTATTATACCCAGACATTTTGAGTATATGCTCACTGACAGAACTGTTCTCCTCCATCTTGCAGCTATAGAACTTATTGGAGACTTCATATCTCTCAATCCGGGCATTTGCTTGAAATATTAACTTCAACTCCTAGAACATCTCATATGCTCCATGACGTTCAAAACGTCGTTGAAGTCCCGATTCTAAGCTGTAAAGCATGGCACACTGAACTATCGAGTAGTCATCAGCTTTGCTCTGCCAGACGTTCATAACATCTGGTGTTGCTCCAGCAGCAGGCCTGGCACCCAGCGGTGCTTCCAGGACGTAATTCTTTTGTGCAGCAATGAGGATAATCCTCAAGTTACGGACCTAGTCCGTGTAATTGCTACCATCATCTTTCAACTTTGCTTTCTCAAGGAACGCATTAAAATTCAACGGAACAACAGCACGGGCCATCTAT
The DNA here is from genome assembly GCF_003073215.2 of Triticum urartu. Lineage (NCBI taxonomy): Eukaryota > Viridiplantae > Streptophyta > Magnoliopsida > Poales > Poaceae > Triticum > Triticum urartu. The sequence continues at coordinate 691,434,773 of NC_053024.1, forward strand.
CTACAATCAACATAAATAAGCAAGATACTATCAGGGACTAAGTTCATGATAAATTTAAGTTCAATTAATCATATTACTTAAGAACTCCCACTTAGATAAACATCCCTCTAATCTTCTAAGTGATCACATGATCCAAATCAACTAAACCATAACCGATCATCACGTGAAATGGATTAGTCTTCAAGGTGAACATCATTATGTTGATCATATCTACTATATGATTCACGCTCGACCTTTCGGTCTCCGTGTTCCGAGGCCATATCTGCATATGCTAGGCTCGTCAAGTATAACCCGAGTATTCTGCGTGTGCAAAACTGGCTTGCACCCGTTGTAGATGGACGTAGGGCTTATCACACCCGATCATCACGTGGTGTCTGGGCACGACGAACTTTGGCAACGGTGCATACTTAGGGAGAACACTTCTTGATAATTAGTGAGAGATCATCTTATAATGCTACCGTCAATCAAAGCAAGATAAGATGCATAAAAAGATAAACATCACATGCAATCAATATAAGTGATATGATATGGCCATCATCATCTTGTGCTTGTGATCTCCATCTCCGAAGCACCGTCATGATCACCATCGTCACCGGCGCGACACCTTGATCTCCATCGTAGCATCATTGTCGTCTCGCCAATCTTATGCTTCTACGACCATCGCTACCGCTTAGTGATAAAGTAAAGCATTACAGGGCGATTGCATTGCATACAATAAAGCGACAACCATATGGCTCCTGCCAGTTGATGATAACTCGGTTACAAAACATGATCATCTCATACAATAAAATTTAGCATCATGTCTTGACCATATCACATCACAACATGCCCTGCAAAAACAAGTTAGACGTCCTCTACTTTGTTGTTGCAAGTTTTACGTGGCTGCTATGGGTTTAAGCAAGAACCAATCTTACCTACGCATCAAAACCACAACGATAGTTTGTCAAGTTGGTGCTGTTTTAACCTTCGCAAGGACCGGGCTTAGCCACACTCGGTTCAACTAAAGTTGGAGAAACTATAACCCGCAAGCCACCTCTGTGCAAAGCACGTCGGGAGAACCGGTCTCACGTAAGCGTACGCGTAATGTTGGTCCGGGCCGCTTCGTCCAACAATACTGCCGAACCAAAGTATGACATGCTGGTAAGCAGTATGACTTATATCGCCCACAACTCACTTGTGTTCTACTCGTGCAAATAACATCAAACCATAAAACCTAGGCTCGGATGCCACTGTCGGGGAACGTAGTAATTTCCAAAAATTTCTTACGCACACGCAAGATCATGGTGATGCATAGCAACGAGAGGGAAGAGTATGATCTACGTACCCTTGTAGATCGACAACGGAAGCGTTGACACAATGTAGAGGAAGTAGTCGTACGTCTTCCCGATCCGACCGATCCAAGCACCGTTACTCCGGCACCTCCAAGTTCTTGGCACACGTACAGCTCGATGACGTTCCCCGGGCTCCGATCCAGCAAAGCGTCGGGGAAGAGTTCTGTCAGCATGACGGCGTGGTGACGATGATGATGTTCAACTGGCGCAGGGCTTCGGCTAAGCACTGCAACGATATGACCGAGGTGGAATATGGTGGAGGGGGGCACCGCACACGGCTAAGGAACGATCACGAGGATCAACTCATGTGTCTAGGGGTGCCCCCTGCCCCGTATATAAAGGAGCAAGGGGGAGGCCGGCCGGCCCTATGGGGTGCGCCAAGGGAGGGGAGAGTCCTTCTCCTAGTGGGAGTAGGACTCCCCTTTCCTAGTCAAACTAGGAAAAGGGAGGGGGAAGGAAAGAGAGGGAGAGGGAAAGGGAAAGGGGGGCTGCGCCCCCCCTCCTAGTCCAATTCGGACTCCCCATGGGGGGGCCACCTCCTAGGCTGCAGCCCTCTCTCTCCCCTCAGGCCCACTAAGGCCCAATACTTCCCCGGGGGGGTTCCGGTAACCCCTCCGGCACTCCGGTTTTCTCCGAAATCACCCGGAACAATTCCGGTGTCCGAATATAGCCGTCCAATATATCAATCTTTATGTCTCGACCATTTTGAGACTCCTCGTCATATCCGTGTTCACATCCGGGACTCCGAACAAACTTCGGTACATCAAAAAATGCATAAACTCATAATAACTGTCATCGTAACTTTAAGCGTGCGGACCCTACGGTTCGAGAACAATGTAGACATGACCGAGACACGTCTCCGGTCAATAACCAATAGCGGGACCTGGATTCCCATATTGGCTCCTAAATATTCTACGAAGATCTTTATCGGTCAGACCGCATAACAACATACGTTGTTCCCTTTGTCATCGGTATGTTACTTGCCCGAGATTCGATCGTCGGTATCCAATACCTAGTTCAATCTTGTTACCGGCAAGTCTCTTTACTCGTTCCGTAATACATCATCTCACAACTAACATATTAGTTGTAATGCTTGCAAGGCTTATGTGATGTGCATTACCGAGAGGGGCCGGAGATACCTCTCCGACAATCGGAGTGACAAATCCTAATCTCAAAATACGCCAACCCAACATGTACCTTTGGAGACACCTGTAGAGCTCCTTTATAATCACCCAGTTACGTTGTGACGTTTGGTAGCACACAAAGTGTTCCTCCGGCAAACGGGAGTAGCATAATCTCATAGTCATAGGAACATGTATAAGTCATGAAGAAAGCAATAGCAACATACTAAACGATCGGGTGCTAAGCTAATGGAATGGGTCATGTCAATCAGATCATTCAACTAATGATGTGATCTCGTTAATCAAATGACAACTTCTTTGTCTATGGTTAGGAAACATAACCATCTTTGATTAACAAGCTAGTCAAGTAGAGGCATACTAGTGACACTCTGTTTGTCTATGTATTCACACATGTATTATGTTTCCGGTTAATACAATTCTAGCATGAATAATAAACATTTATCATGATATAAGGAAATAAATAATAACTTTATTATTGCCTCTAGGGCATATTTCCTTCAGAAATTTCCACGGAAGCCTATGAGGAACTGCTGGGAATGGCGAGCGCTAGGGATGAAAGTATCGACCTAGACTTTCTGGACATGGAAGGTTGCGACTTGCACGAGCTGGAGAGCATTTTCTCGGAGGAGGAAGTCTGGAACACAATAGAAGAGCTGCCCTCGGACTGGGCTCCGGGTCCGGATGGTTTCATTGGCGCTTTCTACCAGCGGGCCTGCCCCATCATTAAGCACGACGTGATGGCTGTTATGATGAAGTTGTATGTGGGTGATGGTCGAGGATTCAGCAAGCTAAACCGGGCGCACATTGTGCTCATTCCCAAGAGGCCGGACGCGGAAGTTGTGGGCGATTTCCGACCTATCATCTTAACTCATAGCGCAGCCAAGCTGTTCGCCAAGATGCTGGCGCTCAGGGCAAGAAAAAGGATGAAGGAAGTGGTTGCTGCGAACCAATCGGCATTTATATAGGGAAGGAACTTGCATGACAATTTTCTGCTTGTGAGGCAAGTGGCTAGGAAGATACATGACAGGAAAGAACCAGGCGTGTTCCTAAAGCTGGAAATTTCACGAGCATTTGACTCTTTATCTTGGCCTTTCCTCTTTGAGGTCTTGAGGAGAAAGGGGTTTGGGACGAAGTGGATTGGTTGGATCTCGATCCTTCTCAGAACGGCCTCGACAAAGGTGGTGGTCAATGGTACACCAGGGAGAAGTATTGTGCATGCGTGTGGGCTTAGACAAGGTGACCCGGTGTCCCCTTTGCTGTTTGTGATTGCAATGGATGTCCCCACGAAGATATTCAGCAAGGGTGTTGAGGAGGGAGTGCTGAGCTCTTTTCGTGGAATCACGGTCATGCAAAGAGTATCTTTCTATGTGGATGATGTGGCTATCTTAGTTAGACCCTCGGAAGGCGATCTCAGCTTTGTCAGAAGCGCGCTGCAGGTTTTTGGAGGTGCATCCGGACTCTCTGTCAACTATCAGAAGTCGTCGGCCATCCTCATCCGTGGTAGTGAACTTGATCAAGCCCGAGTTGAGGCGATGCTGCATTATAATATTGGTGAGTTCCCTTGCAAGTACCTGGGTCTCCAGCTTGCGATCCGGTAGTTAACGAAAGGGGAATGGCAACCGATCATGGACCAGGCCAAAAAGCTCGTGTCGACCTGGCAGAGAGGCCTCATACAGCGACCGGGTCGGCTGATCCTTGTCCAGTCGGTCATGTCGGCGAGGCCGGTGCTGTTGGGGAACGTAGTAATTTCAAAAAAAATCCTACGCACACGCAAGATCATGGTGATGCATAGCAATGAGAGGGGAGAGTGTGATCTATGTACCCTTGTAGATTGACAACGGAAGCATTTGGTTGATGTAGTCGTACGTCTCCACGTCCCGACCGATCAAGCACCGAAACTACGGCACCTCCGAGTTCTAGCACACGTTCAGCTCGATGACGATCCCCGGACTCCGATCCAGCAAAGTGTCGGGGAAGACTTCCGTCAGCACGACGGCGTGGTGACGATCTTCATGTACTACTGTCGCAGGGCTTCGCCTCAGCACCGCTACAATATTATCGAGGACTATGGTGGAAGGGGGCACCGCACACGGCTAAGAATATGATCACGTGGATCAACTTGTGTCTCTAGGGGCGCCCCTGCCTCCGTATATAAAGGTTCAAGAGGGGGAGGCCGGCCGGCCATCATAGGGCGCGCCAGGAGGAGTCCTACTCCCTCCGGGAGTAGGACTTCTCCCCCAATCCTAGTTGGAATAGGATTCGCGAGGTGGGAAAAGAGGGAGAGAGAAGGAGGGTGGCGCCGGCCCCCTCTCTCCTTGTCCTATTCGGACTAGGGGGGAGGGGCGCGCGGCCCAGCCCTGGCCGCCTCTCCTCTTCTTCCACTATGGCCCACTAAGGCCCATATAGCTCCCGGGGGGTTCCGGTAACCTCCCGGTACTCCGGTAAAATCCCGATTTCACCCGGAACACTTCTGATATCCAAACATTGGCTTCCAATATATCAATCTTTATGTCTCGACCATTTCGAGACTCCTTGTTATGTCCGTGATCTCATCCGGGACTCCGAACAACCTTCGATACATCAAAATGCATAAACTCATAATATAACTGTCATCGTAACCTTAAGCGTGCGGACCCTACGGGTTCGAGAACAATGTAGACATGACCGAGACACGTCTCCGGTCAATAACCAATAGCGGAACCTGAATGCTCATATTGGTTCCTACATATTTTACGAAGATCTTTTATCGGTCAGACCGCATAACAACATACGTTGTTCCCTTTGTCATCGGTATGTTACTTGCCCGAGATTCGATCGTCGGTATCCAATACCTAGTTCAATCTCGTTACCGGCAAGTCTCTTTACTCGTTCCGTAATACATCATCCCGCAACTAACTCATTAGTTGCAATGCTTGCAAGGCTTAAGTGATGTGCATTACCGAGAGGGCCCAGAGATACCTCTCCGACGATCGGAGTGACAAATCCTAATCTCGAAATACGTCAACCCAACATGTATCTTTGGAGACACCTGTAGAGCACCTTTATAATCACCCAGTTATGTTGTGATGTTTGGTAGCACACAAAGTGTTCCTCCGGCACACGGGAGTTACATTAATCTCATAGTCATAGGAACATGTATAAGTCATGAAGAAAAGCAATAGCAACATACTAAACGATCGGGTGCTAAGCTAATGGAATGGGTGATGTCAATCAGATCATTCAACTAATGATGTGATCCCGTTTAATCAAATGACAATTCTTTGTCCATGGTTAGGAAACATAACCATCTTTGATTAACGAGCTAGTTAAGTAGAGGCATACTAGTGACACTTAGTTTGTCTATGTATTCACACATGTATTATGTTTCCGGTTAATACAATTCTAGCATGAATAATAAACTTTTATCATGATATAAGGAAATAAATAATAACTTTATTATTGCCTCTAGGGCATATTTCCTTCAGTCTCCCACTTGCACTAGAGTCAATGATCTAGATTACACAGTAATGATTCTAACACCCATGGAGCTTTGGTGCTGATCATGTTTTGCTCGTGGAAGAGGCTTAGTCAACGGGTCTGCTACATTAAGCTCTGTATGTATCTTGCAAATCTCTATGTCTCCCACCTGGACTAGATCCCGGATGGAATTGAAGCGTCTCTTGATGTGTTTGGTTCTCTTGTGAAATCTGGATTCCTTTGCCAAGGCAATTGCACCAGTATTGTCACAAAAGATTTTCATTGGACCCGATGCACTAGGTATGACACCTAGATCGGATATGAACTCCTTCATCCAGACTCCTTTGTTTGCTGCTTCCGAAGCAGCTATGTACTCCGCTTCACATGTAGATGCCGCCACGACGCTTTGTTTAGAACTGCACCAACTGACAGCTCCACCGTTTAATGTAAACACGTATCCGGTTTGCGATTTAGAATCATCCGGATCAGTGTCAAAGCTTGCATCAACGTAACCGTTTACGATGAGCTCTTTGTCACCTCCATATACGAGAAACATATCCTTAGTCCTTTTCAGGTATTTCAGGATGTTCTTGACCGCTGTCCAGTGATCCACTCCTGGATTACTTTGGTACCTCCCTGCTAAACTTATAGCAAGGCACACATCAGGTCTGGTACACAGCATTGCATACATGATAGAGCCTATGGCTGAAGCATAGGGAACATCTTTCATTTTCTCTCTATCTTCTGCAGTGGTCGGGCATTGAGTCTTACTCAACTTCACACCTTGTAACACAGGCAAGAACCCTTTCTTTGCTTGATCCATTTTGAACTTCATCAAAATCTTGTCAAGGTATGTGCTTTGTGAAAGTCCAATTAAGCGTCTTGATCTATCTCTATAGATCTTTATGCCTAATATGTAAGCAGCTTCACCGAGGTCTTTCATTGAAAAACTCTTATTCAAGTATCCCTTTAAGCTATCCAGAAATTCTATATCATTTCCAATCAGTAATATGTCATCCACATATAATATCAGAAATACTACAGAGCTCCCACTGACTTTCTTGTAAATACAGGCTTCTCCGAAAGTCTGTATAAAACCAAATGCTTTGATCACACTATCAAAGCGTTTATTCCAACTCCGAGAGGCTTGCACCAGTCCATAAATGGATCGCTGGAGCTTGCACACTTTGTTAGCTCTCTTTGGATTGACAAAACCTTCCAGTTGCATCATATAAAACTCTCCTTCCAGAAATCCATTCAGAAATGCAGTTTTGACATCCATCTGCCAAATTTCATAATCATAAAATGCGGCAATTGCTAACATGATTCGGACAGACTTAAGCATCGCTACGGGTGAGAAGGTCTCATCGTAGTCAACCCCTAGAACTTGTCGAAAACCTTTTGCGACAAGTCGAGCTTTGTAGACAGTAATATTACCGTCGGCGTCAGTCTTCTTCTTAAAGATCCATTTATTCTCAATTTCTTGCCGATCAACGGGCATGTCAACCAAAGTCCATACTTTGTTCTCATACATGGATCCCATCTCAGATTTCATGGCTTCAAGCCATTTTGCGGAATCTGGGCTCACCATCGCTTCTTCATAGTTCGTAGGTTCATCATGATCTAGTAGCATGATTTCCAGAACAGGATTACCGTACCACTCTGGCGTGGACCTTACTCTGGTTGATCTACGAGGTTCAGTAGTATCTTGTTCTGAAGTTTCATGATTATTATCATTAGCTTCCTCACTAATTGGTGTAGGTGTCGCAGAAACAGGTTTCTGTGATGTACTACTTTCCAATAAGGGAGCAGGTACAGTTACCTCGTCAAGTTCTACTTTCCTCCCACTCACTTCTTTTGAGAGAAACTCCTTCTCTAGAAAGGATCCATTCTTAGCAACGAATGTCTTGCCTTCGGATCTGTGATAGAAGGTGTACCCAACAGTCTCCTTTGGGTATCCTATGAAGACACATTTCTCCGATTTGGGTTCGAGCTTATCAGGTTGAAGGTTTTTCACATAAGCATCGCAGCCCCAAACTTTAAGAAACGACAACTTTGGTTTCTTGCCAAACCATAGTTCATAAGGCGTCGTCTCAACGGATTTTGATGGTGCCCTATTTAATGTGAATGCGGCCGTCTCTAAAGCATAACCCCAAAACGATAGTGGTAAATCAGTAAGATACATCATAGATTGCACCATATCTAGTAAAGTACGATTACGATGTTCGGACACACCATTACGCTGTGGTGTTCCGGGTGGCGTGAGTTGCGAAACAATTCCGCATTGTTTCAAATGTATACCAAACTCGTAACTCAAATATTCTCCTCCACGATCAGATCGTAGAAACTTTATTTTCTTGTTATGATGATTTTCATCTTCACTCTGAAATTCTTTGAACTTTTCAAATGTTTCAGACTTATGTTTCATTAAGTAGATATACCCATATCTGCTTAAGTCATCTGTGAAGGTGAGAAAATAACGATATCCGCCACGAGCCTCAATATTCATTGGACCACATACATCTGTGTGTATGATTTCCAACAAATCTGTTGCTCTCTCCATAGTATCGGAGAACGGTGCTTTAGTCATCTTGCCCATGAGGCACAGTTCACAAGTACCAAGTGATTCATAATCAAGTGGTTCCAAAAGTCCATCAGTATGGAGTTTCTTCATGCGCTTTATACCGATATGACCTAAACGGCAGTGCCACAAATAAGTTGCACTATCATTATCAACTCTGCATCTTTTGGCTTCAACATTATGAATATGTATGTCACTACTATCGAGATTCAAAAAATAGACCACTCTTCAAAGGTGCATGACCATAAAAGATATTACTCATATAAATAGAACAACCATTATTCTCTGATTTAAATGAATAACCGTCTCGCATTAAACAAGATCCAGATATAATGTTCATGCTCAACGCTGGCACCAAATAACAATTATTTAGGTCTAATACTAATCCTGAAGGTAGATGTAGAGGTAGCATGCCGACCGCGATCACATCGACTTTGGAACCATTTCCCACGCGCATCGTCACCTCGTCCTTTGCCAGTGTTCGCTTAATCCGTAGTCCCTGTTTCGAGTTGCAAATATTAGCAACAGAACCAGTATCAAATACCCAGGTGCTACTGCGAGCTCTAGTAAGGTACACATTAATAACATGTATATCACATATACCTTTGTTCACCTTGCCATCCTTCTTATCCGCCAAATACTTGGGGCAGTTCCGCTTCCAGTGACCAGTCTGCTTGCAGTAGAAGCACTCAGTTTCAGGCTTAGGTCCAGACTTGGGTTTCTTCTCTTGAGCAGCAACTTGCTTGTTGTTCTTCTTGAAGTTCCCCTTCTTCTTCCCTTTGCCCTTTTTCTTGAAACTAATGGTCTTGTTGACCATCAACGCTTGATGCTCCTTTTTGATTTCTACCTCCGCAACTTTCAGCATTGCGAAGAGCTCGGGAATAGTCTTATTCATCCCTTGCATATTATAGTTCATCACGAAGCTCTTGTAGCTTGGTGGCAGTGATTGGAGAATTTTGTCAATGACGCAATCATCTGGAAGATTAACTCCCATCTGAATCAAGTGATTATTATACCCAGACATTTTGAGTATATGCTCACTGACAGAACTGTTCTCCTCCATCTTGCAGCTATAGAACTTATTGGAGACTTCATATCTCTCAATCCGGGCATTTGCTTGAAATATTAACTTCAACTCCTAGAACATCTCATATGCTCCATGACGTTCAAAACGTCGTTGAAGTCCCGTTTCTAAGCCGTAAAGCATGGCACACTGAACTATCGAGTAGTCATCAGCTTTGCTCTGCCAGACGTTCATAACATCTGGTGTTGCTCCAGCAGCAGGCCTGGCACCCAGCGGTGCTTCCAGGACGTAATTCTTCTGTGCAGCAATGAGGATAATCCTCAAGTTACGGACCCAGTCCGTGTAATTGCTACCATCATCTTTCAACTTTGCTTTCTCAAGGAACGCATTAAAATTCAACGGAACAACAGCACGGGCCATCTATCTACAATCAAACATACATAAGCAAGATACTATCAGGTACTAAGTTCATGATAAATTTAAGTTCAATTAATCAAATTACTTAAAGAACTCCCACTTAGATAGACATCCCTCTAATCCTCTAAGTGATCACGTGATCCAAATCAACTAAACCATAACCGATCATCACGTGAAATGGAGTAGTTTTCAATGGTGAACATCGCTATGTTGATCATATCTACTATATGATTCACTCTCGATCTTTCGATCTCAGTGTTCCGAGGCCATATCTGCATATGCTAGGCTCGTCAAGTTTAACCTGAGTATTCTGCGTGTGCAAAACTGGCTTGCACCCGTTGTAGATGGACGTAGAGCTTATCACACCCGATCATCACGTGGTGTCTGGGCACGACGAACTTTGGCAACGGTGCATACTCAGGGAGAACACTTTTATCTTGATAATTTAGTGAGAGATCATCTTATAATGCTACCATCAATCAAAGCAAGATAAGATGCATAAAAGATAAACATCACATGCAATCAATATAAGTGATATGATATGGCCATCATCATCTTGTGCCTGTGATCTCCATCTCTGAAGCACCGTCACGATCACCATCGTCACCGGCGCGACACCTTGATCTCCATCGTAGCATCGTTGTCGTCTCGCCAATCTTATGCTTCCACGACTATCGCTACCGCTTAGTGATAAAGTAAAGCATTACAGCGCGATTGCATTGCATACAATAAAGAGACAACCATATGGCTCCTGCCAGTTGCCGATAACTCGGTTACAAAACATGATCATCTCATACAATAAAATTTAGCATCATGTCTTGACCATATCACATCACAACATGCCCTGCAAAAACAAGTTAGACGTCCTCTACTTTGTTGTTGCAAGTTTTACGTGGCAGCTACGAGCTTAAGCAAGAACCAATCTTACCTACGCATCAAAACCACAACGATAGTTTGTCAAGTTGGTGATGTTTTAACCTTCGCAAGGACTGGGCATAGCCACACTCGGTTCAACTAAAGTTGGAGAAACTGTCACCCGCAAGCCACCTATGTGCAAAGCATGTCGGGAGAACCGGTCTCGCGTAAGCGTACGCGTAATGTCGGTCTGGGCCGCTTCGTCCAACAATACCACCGAACCAAAGTATGACATGCTGGTAAGCAGTATGACTTATATCGCCCACAACTCACTTGTGTTCTACTCGTGCATATAACATCAACACATAAAACCTAGGCTCTGATACCACTGTTGGGGAACGTAGTAATTTCAAAAAATTTCCTACGCACACGCAAGATCATGGTGATGCATAGCAACGAGAGGGGAGAGTGTGATCTACGTACCCTTGTAGATCGACAACGGAAGCGTTTGGTTGATGTAGTCGTACGTCTCCACGGCCCGACGGATCAAGCACCGAAACTACGGCACCTCCGAGTTCTAGCACACGTTCAGCTCGATGACGATCCCCGGACTCCGATCCAGCAAAGTGTCGGGGAAGAGTTCTGTCAGCACGACGGCGTGGTGACGATCTTCATGTACTACTGTCGCAGGGCTTCGCCTAAGCACCGCTACAATATTATCGAGGACTATGGTGGAAGGGGGCACCGCACACGGCTAAGAATATGATCACATGGATCAACTTGTGTCTCTAGGGGTGCCCCTGCCTCCGTATATAAAGGTTCAAGAGGGGGAGGCCGGCCGACCATCATAGGGCGCGCCAGGAGGAGTCCTACTCCCTCCAGGAGTAGGACTTCTCCCCCAATCCTAGTTGGAATAGGATTCGCGAGGTGGGAAAAGAGGGAGAGAGAAGGAGGGGGGCGCCGGCCCCCTCTCTCCTTGTCCTATTCGGACTAGGGGGAGGGGCACGCGGCCCAGCCCTGGCCGCCTCTCCTCTTCTTCCACTATGGCCCACTAAGGCCCATATAGCTCCCGGGGGGTTCCGGTAACCTCCCGGTACTCCGGTAAAATCCCGATTTCACCCGGAACACTTCTGATATCCAAACATAGGCTTCCAATATATCAATCTTTATGTCTCGACCATTTTGAGACTCCTCGTTATGTTCGTGATCTCATCCGGGACTCCGAACAACCTTCGATACATCAAAATGCATAAACTCATAATATAACTGTCATCGTAACCTTAAGCGTGCGGACCCTACGGGTTCGAGAACAATGTAGACATGACCGAGACACGTCTCCGGTCAATAACCAATAGAGGAACCTGGATGCTCATATTGGTTCCTACATATTCTACGAAGATCTTTTATCGGTCAGACTACATAACAACATACGTTGTTCCCTTTGTCATCGGTATGTTACTTGCCCGAGATTCGATCGTCGGTATCCAATACCTAGTTCAATCTCGTTACCGGCAAGTCTCTTTACTCGTTCCGTAATACATCATCCCGCAACTAACTCATTAGTTGCAATGCTTGCAAGGCTTAAGTGATGTGCATTACCGAGAGGGCCCAGAGATACCTCTCGACGATCGGAGTGACAAATCCTAATCTCGAAATACGTCAACCCAACATGTATCTTTGGAGACACCTGTAGAGCACCTTTATAATCACCCAGTTACGTTGTGACGTTTGGTAGCACACAAAGTGTTCCTCCGGCACACGGGAGTTACATAATCTCATAGTCATAGGAACATGTATAAGTCATGAAGAAAGCAATAGCAACATACTAAACGATCGGGTGCTAAGCTAATGGAATGGGTCATGTCATTCAGATCATTCAACTAATGATGTGATCCCGTTAATCAAATGACAACTCTTTGTCCATGGTTAGGAAACATAACCATCTTTGATTAACGAGCTAGTCAAGTAGAGGCATACTAGTGACACTCTGTTTGTCTATGTATTCACACATGTATTATGTTTCCGGTTAATACAATTCTAGCATGAATAATAAACTTTTATCATGATATAAGGAAATAAATAATAACTTTATTATTGCCTCTAGGGCATATTTCCTTCAGGTGCATCACTTCATGGTCATGGATGCCCCGAAGTGGGTGTTTGAGGAATTGGATAAATGGATGAGAGCTTTTTTTCCTGGACAGCGGAAGAGAAAGTAAATGGAGGGAAGTGTCCAGTGGCTTGGGATACTATTTGCAGGCCGGTTTTCTTCGGAGGGCTTGGTGTCAAAAACCTTCAGTTACAAGCTTTGGCACTCCGTGTTAGATGGGAGTGGCTTCGGAGAACCGACCCCGGCAGGCCGTGGCAGAATTTGCATATGATAGTGGATAAGGAGGAAAGACAAGTTTTTGATAGTTTGGTCAACATTGAGGTGGGAGACGGTGCCAAAACCCTTTTTTGGAGAGATAGATGGCTGAATGGTGCGACCATTGTTGATATCGCACCACACATTCTTGACATGATGGACTTGAGGAAACGGAATCGTCGAACAGTTCAGCATGCTTTGCAAGACAACAGTTGGGTTCAGGATGTGGAGGGTGAGCTCACATTTACTGGCCATATACAGTTTCTTCACCTTTGCCATGCCCTCGCTGATTTCCCGCGGGATGCTAACTCTCCGGATAAGTTCACATGGCCGGCGGATGCGTCGGGGCAATACACGGCTCGCTCTGTGTATAACAGGCTATGCCAAGGATTGGAGAGGGTGCCTTATGATTCTTGTGTATGGAGGAGTTGGGCGCCTTTGAAATGCAAGATTCATGCTTGGCTGACCGTCCAACACCGGATATGGACATCAAATCGCCGAGCGACACATGGGCTGCAAGATCATCCGTCGGCTTGCTACACGTGCCTTCAAGAGGAAGACAATGCGGAGCACATTCACATCCAATGCTCATACGCTAGACAAGTGTGGCACAAATGCATCATTGGCCTCAACTTGGAGGTGGCTCACCACCAAGGACAAGATAACCTGATGGACTGGTGGCTACTCGCAAGACGAAGTTTTACTCGGGCTGACAAGAGAGCCTTCGACACGGTTGTGACTGCAGTGGCTTGGTCACTCTGGAAGCAAAGAAACGCTAGGGTGTTCAACCGGGTAAACCAACAGAAAACGGTGGACGAGCTCCATAACCATATCATGTCTGAGATCAAAGAATGGAAAGATGTCGGGTTAGGTGCTGGGGCGTTAAATAGATTGGTGAGAGAGTAGGCTTTGTAATTGGAGTGGGTGTGGGTGGTTTTTCCCTTTCTTTGCGTGATGTTCGCATCACACTCAACTTCTTGTACATATTTCTGCCTTCTATAAAAATATGGTACGCCATTGGCGTACTCCAAAAAAAATTCCCTAAAGTTTTTATTGTAATTTACCTTTTTAACAGGTTTGCTATTCCTCAAGCAATTGATTATTCCTCGGATCAATAAATTTCTTGCCAATGTGTTGCGGAGCTTTGAGACCAAGACATGTATTTTTCATTCCTCAAGCAATTGATTTTTCTTCGGATCAATTGATTTGCTATTCTATTATACTAGTCATCAACCTGTGCATCTGCACGGGCTAGTATTATACATAGCTATACTTAGTAGTTCATGAAAAACATTGATTGTATTTTCATTTTTGGCAACGTGAAATATTGATAGAAAAATTAAGCGTAAATTCTTAATATCATGTAATAGGTCTCATCACATATGGGAAACATAGATAATATTCCTTCAACACTTTGTGATTATCTCATAAAATGCATGGAAAGAATTTGAAGCATTGTTGTGTTCGATTAGGGTCAATTTGTGTTTGATAAACTAGTCATCAACCCATGCATCTGCACAGGATAGTTTTTCAAATGGTAGTTGAAAACTTTTAATGAACATTTGTTGTCTACAGCCACCAGATACACTTGTTGTGTGAAGAACATTGCATGGATGATCAATATGAAAATAGATCAATAATATCTTGAAGTTTACTTATTTAACACACATTAGCTTATTCTATAACTTTAATTTTGATTGATAAGTATAATAAAAGATATGATATTTCCTTGAGTTGATATTTATCCTTATGCTTAGAATCATTGAATAAAATAAACATATCGTTATGCGCTTCACTTTAAAAAAAATATTGGCCTTAGTCTACAGGCACCAAAAAACCTAACCAAATACTAAAGAAGAAATGGAAAGTGTACTACTTCCTTGATTGCTCATACATTTTGCAGTTCTGTTTCTCCAGCCTCCACATGTTGTTGGCACCACCCATCGAGTAGTGTTTCCACCATCTTTGACTCGTTTTTACAATTTTTTCTAATGATTGCTTAAAGTTTCTCATAGCAATGTCTGCTTCTTCGGTAATGACAGAAGACTCGATTACTTTTTATTTGTGAGTGATCTTTCAGCAATTAGACATACATAATTGTCTAGTCAATGCTTTTACAAGGTTAAATATATGGAAAAGGGATTTCCCGTCTTCACTAATATACCATGGAAGCACGCATAGGTAGCTCTAAATATAATTAGTATCATTAAATTCATCCTGGAATTTAATTTCATATTGTATTTAGTAAGTATTGTACTCCCCGGTTCAATATTAAGTATCGTTGATTTGGTACAAAACTTAATATGGAAATATAATCAGTGACACAATTGACACTTAATATGGAACGGAGGGAGTAGATGTTCACATTTTTAAATATAAAATTGTTAAACCTTATAAAGTTTAACTTAGGACAAAACATTACATGGAAATTAAAAGAAACAGAGGGAGTAGATAATAAGTTGCTAGTACTCCCTCCATTTTTATATATAAGGCCACAAACTCAGATAGGTAAAATTTAGTGTCAGCTTTGCAGGCTAGCTTTGATTTTCATTAATGGGATCATAAATGCGATGCATGCATGTAAGAAAGAAATAGTAACCTGAGTGGACGTTGAGCATGAGGAAATAGTTGAGTGTCATTATGACTTCATGCATGCAAGTATTAAACAGGTTGGTAGAACGAGGAAACATCATTAACTTTTGCCTCGATTACGGTTGGTGGTCTTATATAGATGCACAATATATTTTTCACAGCGGTCTTGTATAAGAATATGGAGGGAGTGCATGTTTTGGAATTGCAATATCTCCCCCGTTTCCTTCAATCGATCAATTTTCCTATTGTTGACACAAAGCGAAGCTGCACTTTTTATAACTTTATAGAAGAAAGGCTAAAGATACCCATCCACCGAGTTACAACTCGACCAAATAGGCCTTCCACAATTAAATGTGGTGCCTACACATTCATATCCTGCCTACATAACATATACAAATGTGGAAGAAAGGTTCCATGTCCCCTTTAAAAGCCCTAATGAACCGCAAGCCTTGCCTTCCTCCAAGATCCTAGTATATAAGACTAGCTAGCCGTTCTGCGGGATTTGCGTTGTCGAAAATTATGGTGTTTCGGTGCTTCCACAGTTCCCAAATTGTGAGGCATGTGATGGTCGGTAGATGTTTTCTTTTACGCGGCCCGGGTTCGCAAGAGGTGCACTATGTCAATAGTTGATCCGCTGGTTGGGAGGGTGAATGCCACTACCCCACACTGTCATCACCTTGTGCCAAATCGGAAGCGCATGCCACTAATAGGTGATCCACCATTTCCGGAACCTGATCGCAAAGTGGACAAGTGACCTGATGAGGGCGTCCTCGACGAGCCGATTGATCGGATGGTCCATCACCAATTCTTCAGCCCCAACCATGAAAACACCTTGCAACTGAGAGGCGCTCACGACTGTCAGGTGAGCGTCACCGCAAGATCATGTTGGTGCCCTACAGACTTCGCAGCACATGCGAGCACGTAGAGAAGTCACCAAAGCAGACTTCATTTTTGCAACTCGGGTGTACAAGATGGAACAAGAGCTGAAACATGTGAACCCTCTGCAGTGACACACCGTGCAGTGGAGGAGGATCCTCTAACGTCCGGCACCCTACCGTTCTTTCACTGACATGTGGGTCCGTTGAGAACCTGGCCCACTTGTCAAGTGCCCAATGGCACACAGGGCACGGCAGAGTAATAGTTCTCCTACCTGTTACTTGTCTGAACAACACACAAACAAGTTCGAGAAAATTAACCGTGACAAATGGACTTGCACGAAAAAGGGGATCTTGACAAGATAGAGCCTCACGACAAATGTAGCATATATCCCGTAGTACTAGTTCAGCAGTAGAGAACTAGCTAGAGATACAGATTTTATTTTATCAGTCACATTAGAAGAGAAAGTCTAGCCGGTCCGGGTGAAGTTGAAGTGGCCACACCGCGTGAAGAACGGCAGCCTGAAGAACCCGAGCCGCTTCTTCTCCATGTCGAACTCCAGCACCACGTTCTCCATCTGGAACCCTCCGATGATCACCGCCGGCGCGCTGCCGTCCCCGGCCTTCACCCCCTTCATCTCCGTGAACGCAAGGCACGCCGCGCCCCCCTGCACATTCACCATCGAGAGCAAGCCGTTCATCGAGTAGTTCACCCCGCCCTCGAGCGCCAGACTGATGCGCGGCACCCAGTACCCTGTCCGCGTGTTGGCGAGCGACCGCGTGTCGTAGCACAGCTCGAACGGCGCCACGGGCTTCACCGCGCGCGCCACGGGGCCGCCCTGCGCACCCTGCTGCACCAGGGCCTTGGCGAACGCGTCCACGAACGGGCGGTACACGTCGCGTCGGAGCAAGGTGAAGTGCACCTTAGTGCTGAGTACCACGCCGCCGGTGGCGAGCGCGCGCGCAGGGACGGGCACGCGGGCGCCCTCCACGGCTATGGACTCCACCGAGACGTAGTGCGCGGGGTTGCCCTGCTTGGCGACCAGCGGCGTGTAGACCAGCTCCTGTGTGTAGTCCACCCCCGGCTGCGCGGTGAGCTGGAGCGGGCCGCCGCCGAAGATGGCCACGCCGTTGCCTTCGCCGAGGCGGGGGAGGCAGAGAAGGAACTTATTGGCGACCTTCTGCGCGGACGCCACGAGCGCCGGCAGCGCCAGGCCGGAGCCCGCGAGCCCGGCCACGCCCGTGGAGCCCCGCGGCAGGGACGCCAGCAGCGTCTCCGGCGCGCACGCCGCCACTGCCCTCACGCTCACCTGGCTCACCGGGTTACTCCCGTTGGTGGTGTTGGCCACGAACCTGGTACGGTCGAGGCTCCCGGAGGCGCACACGCCGGTGACCGGGTTGTTCGTGTACGCCGTGCACGTGCCGTCCTTGCGCCTGTCCTGCTCGCAGCCTGGCTCGTGGCAGCCCGGGACGGGGTAGGCGTTGGCGAGGCGGCAGGTGGGGAACGTGCAGGGGAACTTGGCCGGCAGATGGCCGGGCTGGCACGTGGACCAGACGAGCGGGCCGGCGATGTCGACGACGAGGTTGGCGCCGCTGTGGAATGGGAGCGTGTAGAGGGAGGTGGCGGGGTCCTTGGTCACCGGAACAAGCACCGGCAGAGGCTGGCTCGACGCCGGCCAGGCCAGCGAGGCTGCCAGGACGAGGAGGGCTACTAGTGCCATCTTCCCTGCGCCAACTGCCAGAGATTACAAGGTCGATCAGGTGGGGCTGTGGATTGTGGTTTGTCAGTTTGGAACATCTCTACTTATACAGTGTCTTCCGGAGCATGTATGTGCAATCTCTGCACACCGGATTTAATGGCGATCTCCGCGGACTCAACGGTGACCAGTGTGCTGCTCACAGTTAAATTCTTGTTCTATGTGGCGTACACAGGAAGATCAAGATGCATGCGCGCGAGTCATGTACAGTGTGCATGGATAAACTGTTTAAGACGAAGTCGTAATTCTAACTAATATCCCTCGTGCTCCCTTCTCCATGCATTCGCGGGAAAAAACCCAAAACAAACCTTAGACTCGTAGACGAAAGCTAAATCGAACTCTGAGCTTTCAATCTCTGAAATCAGTACACCAAACTCTCTAATTCTGGTCTATTTTGAACCTTGAGAGTATTTTGCTGGCGTGGCAAATCAAACCGGGTTTGGCAAATTAGAGCAGTCGCTCTCGCGCCCTCTGCTATGGTTTTTTTTTCATTGGATTTTCTTTATCTTTCAATAGGTTTCCTTTTTTTCTTCATTATAATTATTTTCTCACTAGTTATCTTTGGTTTTTCCATCTCAGTTATACTTTCAGTTTTCTTTTGTTTCTTTCTTCATTTTTCGTATTGTTTTTTTGTTTCATCGTCCGTTTTAACCAATTTTGTTTTTTACACATGTCTAATTTCTCTCAGTACACAAAGTACATTTTTAACACACACATGGAACATTTTTTGATACATTTTTGACCT
This sequence comes from Triticum urartu, assembly GCF_003073215.2. NCBI lineage: Eukaryota > Viridiplantae > Streptophyta > Magnoliopsida > Poales > Poaceae > Triticum > Triticum urartu. The sequence continues at coordinate 691,453,913 of NC_053024.1, forward strand.
TTTCAAATACATTATGCACTTTTTTCAAAATACATGTTTCAACATTTTTTTAATGCACGGTAACGTTTTGCCAAATACATGTTTACCATTTTCTAAATTACAATAAACATGGATGCTAAAAAATGACAATAACTCCTTTACAAAACTACACGATCATTTTTTTACACTGTTTAATATGTTGCTGCCATTTTAAAAACAATTCAGAAAGTTTCGGACTTGAAAATTTTGTTCAGGTTTAAAATGTTTGAAAAAATATTTATGTTTCAAAAAGTACTCACTTTTTCAAAAATAAGTTTTCAAATAGTTGTTCATTTAAAATGTTCAGGTTTAGAAGCATTTTACAACAGATGCTCCCATTTTTAAAATTTTCAAAAAGTGCTTGAACTTTGAAATTTTGGTCTGCTTTCAAAATTTGTTCCCATTTTTGCAAAAATGATTATCTTTCAAAAAGTGTTCACTTTTCAAATTTTAATCTATTTAAAAAGTTGTTCATTTTATAAAAAGCATCCACACATTAATTCTTTTTCAAAGATTTCACAAAAAATTATATTTTTCTTATTTGTTTGCCCTTAAACATGTTTTTTTTCTAATTCGATTTTGTGGTGTGTGGCTAAATGTTTCAGGCCTCTCATTAAATCAGTAACATCTAGTTGTTCTAGCGGCTTGCGTGAGGAGTTCAGCAGCAGCAGGTTGCAAGTTTGACTCCTCTGGACTGTATATTTTCTGTGTATTTTTATGTTGCACGTTGTGAAAAGGGAAAAACAAAACTCATTTCGCACGTGATGGGCTGGCCCAGTCACGTCTACAACCGACAGAAAAAATAGATTAAAAATGGAAAAGAAAAAAAATCTCGCTTCACGCCTGTTGGGCTGGCCAATTCGCGTCCTTAGTCAACAATCCCGGAATTCAACCTACCGCGTCGACAAGCCCTGTTTGGGAACGCTCTCAAGGTTTAAAATATACCAGGATATGAGAGTTTGGTGTGCTGATTTCAGGGATTGGAAGTTTATTGTTCAATTTAATTTTCGTCAACAAGTTCAAGGTTTGTTTTGGACTTTTCCCTGCATTCACGTGTCAATCCTCTCATTCCCAGGCATGCACAATTAAATGCTTTTATTGTGTTTTTTGAGGTCACATGATAGGCTTGTTTCCACAGCCTCGAGCATAACGCTGGCCTTTCATAGCACGTGTTGGTCGTGATGCAGCACATTAAATGCCCTATGCACATAGACGGAGGGAGTATCTAATGAAGGTGAAGGTGAAGGTGCATGATTCGATGCACATCGCGCCAACCAGGAGTCATCCCGTCCTGCGATTAATAAGGGTCTTAGGAATCAAGCATAACTATCTCCCTCCATTTTCATTTTACATCGCATATCAGATTTGTCTTAAGTCAATGATGCACATCATAAACTTGTAGCAAATTTACATACAAAACAATCAAAATCTACAATACTAGAGATATACAATATGAAAGTTAATTCAATGATGCATTTAATGATATCAAATTTATATTGTGAATGTCTATATTTTTTCATATAATCTTAGTCAAACTTTACTGCATTTGACTTTAGACAAAACTTATATGTGGACTAAAAAGAATCTGAATGACTATTTGACTGTAGCTGGGGTTATTTCCCCCAATTGTTATTTGGAGCAAACCAAGTTCATGTGGGGAGTGTCTAATTCCCGCTCCTAGCGATTTCTAACGACACATCGCCTGTATCGCGAATGTACTGGGCCAGGCAAGCAACACAACCTAAGTCCACTCGTCTCCCCTCTGAGGTAGTCACATGCTAAAAAAAGATAGTGATATGCTTCGCTTAGAAAAGATAGCGATTAACTTCGATAAGAAAAAAAAAGAAGGCTAGCAACATGCAAGAACAAGTGCTCATTTTTTCTTCTCTTTTCTCAACTTTTTTTCTATTACATTATCTCTATTCCCTAGTGTAAAATACACAAGTTTTAAATAAATGTTCACTAAATGTAAAATTAGTCCACATAATTTATACAAAAAAGTTCATACAAAGCAAAACAATCATGGCATTTAGAAAATTGTTCACCTGTTTAAAGATATGTTCATGCAATGTAAAAGTTTATTTGTGTAATTTTGAAAAATAAGTGTCATACCATTCAAAAAATATGTTGGTGACATTTAAAAATATATTCGCAATTTTAAAAAATGTTTGCCCATATTAAAACATGATCATCAAATTTTCAGAAAATGTTCAACATGTGTTTCAAAAATGTTCACACCATATTTAAAAAAGATTAAATCTGCATCTGTTAAATATCCAACATGTATTACTGTAGATGTTTAACATGTTTTCACAAAATTTTCAACGTTTATCTAAAATAGTTGAACCTGTATAGGAAAATGCTCAACGTGTACTAAAAAAGTAGAAAATGAAAAGGAGAAAAAAATAAAAAATGAATATTGAAAAATAAAGAAAATAGAAATCCGCAAAGAAAAAACATAAAAGAAGGGAAAAAACCAGACTGTATCCTTCCTAAAACCGCTAGTTATAGCACCGCTGGAAATTCTTTATTGGGCCGGTCGGGTAGGACGCGGTAGCGAGAAACTCTTGAGGCGTTGTGGTGCTCTATCTTGCAGTAAGCGAAATATAAAATTTGAGGTTCGTGCTATGTATATAAGTTTTAGTTTACCATTGAGGTATATATGTTAGGCCAAAATCTTAGGGCGATACCCATCCACCCTTTACACCTGGTTGATTTTGCTTCATTATTAACAGCAGAATGTCTCATAATGGCAGTTCCCTACTTGCCGCTAGCTGCGGTAAATTATCAACGTGTTGCACATAGCCGACCGAACCTATGACTGGGCCAGCCCATTTAGGGAACATTGTAGAAGGTCTTTACCTTTTGTTTTCAATTTTAACTGTATAAAATGTTTGAAATTAAGAAAAATGTCTCAAATTTTATAAGGTTTGCATGCTTAAAAATATTCATAATTCGAAAAAGTATTCAGATTTTCAGAAAATATTCCTGAGGTTTTGAAAGACAATATCCAAGTATAAGAAATGTTCAAAAAAAAGATAAAAATCGTTTTCTTAGAAAGTATTAAATTTATAATTTTTGAAAATAAATAAGTTTGTTGTTTGGAAAACCACAATATAAAAACCAAATAATCCAGACGCAAATAATAATAAACGGAGAAATCAGAGTTGGCGCTAGCTCATTAGAGTGGGTTATTACATAGGGTGGCCCAATGGAGAACATGTCCACCCACTGGAGCAGGCCTATGTCCGCCAGAATAATATGTCGCTTGAACTGAGTCCGAATAAGAATCGCCTATGGGTGACAATAGCAGGCTGATCCATTTTTACGCGCGTAGTTTGGTTTTATCTTGTTTTTTCCTTTATTTTATTTGTTTTTCACACTTTTTTGCTTTTCTTTATTCTTGTTACTTTCGTTTTCTCTCTTTTCTTGTTGATTGTTTTGGTTTTTCTTTATTTCTTTGTTATACTTTGCTCTCTTTTCTTTCATTCTTATTTTTATTTTTTCTTCTTCGTTTTTAGCATTTCTTTTGTTTCTTTGTCATTTTTTGTTTGTTTTCTTGTTGGGTTTTTGTTTTCTTTTTTTGCACACATGTCTAAATTTTCCATATGTACTGTAAATGTTGTGGTATAAGTTTAGAACATTTATTACACAAGTTTCGCTTTTCTCAATGACACTATTAATTTATATTTTGATGTCTCCTATTATTCATACATGTTGTGCATTTTTCTTATACTAACAAAAAAATTTATAAATTTTTCAATTTGGAAATACATTATTTAAATTTTTTAAACATGCATGATTTTTATCAAATACTACAAATTAAAAATTTCCCAAATACAATTAACTGTTTTGAACTGAGTAAACCTTTTTGACATTGTACAAACATTTTTGGAAAATGTTCATGCCACATTTTTTAAAAATTGGGAAAAATTTGTCAATGTAACATACATTTTTATCCAAATTATCTTTTTACAATGTATAAACATTTTTGTTATACATGATTAACATTTTTACTTACATGTAGTTAATATTTTTCTATGTTGATTTATTCAAATTGTACTTTTTGTATAAGTAAAAAAACACTTTTCTTACACATTAAAAAGTTCGAATGTAAGATTAACATATTTCAAAAGTTTATGTAAAATATGATTGAAAAAATTAATAAAAGTGCGTAAAAATGAAATAAAGAATAAGCAATGGTAGGGATCGCTGCGGGTGGCAGATAGCCGGTGCTTCAGTGTCTTGCTTGACGTGAGACTTAGTGCAACGGAGTGCGAGACTGGCCCGGGCTAGATCACGAGTGGCCACAGCCTCGTTTTTGCTTTCTGTCTTTTGCTTTCTATTTTCACATTTGTTTATACTATCAAATTATAAATAAATAAATATATATATATATATATTAAAAAGCACTCTACATAAAACATTTCAAAAATGTTAATCTAGAATTTGTAAAATATTAAATGTGTAAAGTAAAATGTTTCCAAAACAAGTAGAATGAGTATGAAAAAAATTTGATCATGTATACAAAACATGTAAAGAACATTTACAACCGGACCCTTCCCCCAAACGCATGGGCGGGCTACCCGATTAGTGTCCAGACAAAAAAAATGTCACCCTACCGGAGAAAGCATATCCAGCCCAAACGCCCGGACTGAACGACACTCCCATTCAGCCCATATGTGGTGGATATAGGATGCACAGACGCGCCCGGGCACGCTCACCACGTCAGATCCAACCTACTCTGGCCCACCCGATCCCACATAAATTGGACCATATCCACACTCCGAACGAAACCCTAACCGTATTCCACTCCACTCAAGTTCGCTCCAGTCCACTCCCCTCCGCCCATAAGTTTCCGTTCGGCCATCTCCCGCCTTCTCCAGCATGGCGGGAAGCAGCACCTCCCGATCTATTGAATTGAAGCTCGTTCCACGTGGCTCCGAGGAGGAGTTCGCCCGACATCAGCGCTCAGACTTGATCCAACGAGAATCCATTGCATCCGTCCAAATGGCGCATGGATATGGCCATAGGGCATTGGTTTGGCTGCCTCACAGGAGGCGGTATGGTTCATTTGGCATCCGAGCGCAATGGTCGATCCGCAGCCCCTCCATTGGCGCGCCGAATCCGACCACTACACGTTGGACACAAAAACTACGCAGCATGTCCGCCGTGTAAAGGTTTGCGCGGGAGACCGCGGCAGACATTGGCGAGGTGGAGACACACCCTCCAGTATAGCATATGGTGTCCGGCAACTCCTGCCGCCACAATCGTGTCGTGGTGGACGTGACCGGCTCCGACAACGATGGATCCATCATCGACCTCACATCCACCGGCGACGTTTAGGGTACGGGCTCCGACGATGAAGAGTAAGGCATGGGAGACGGCGGCGCCTCGAGTCCCGTGAGCCGGAGTGGGGCCCATGCCATACTCTACCTTGCTGACGACCGGACCAATATTTGGTCAGGCGCAGCCAACCATCAGACATGGATACGGCGGAGTCAGACGGGCTCCTTTTTAGATTAGGTTCAAAATGCATGTAATTGTATTGATTTGAGAATTCATAATTGTGGTATGCTTTTTTTATTAACCTCACTGATTTTATTGATTCAAAATAATGTTCATAGCTACAAGGTTTGGATCATGAGGATTACCCAACCAAACATGTCTACCGGTACCTAAATTACAAGCAAAATTGGCGAGGTTATGAGCCTCAGAATTATGGTTCCTGCGCTCATGCAAGAACGCACAAGAGGAAAAAACTAGAACTACGAGCTATGATTTCATGTGTGATTGCTGCATTCGGACCACCTATCCCATGGTTGATGTCATTAACTACTCCTTGACAATCAGAGGCCACCATGACGTTCTGAACTGCCAAATCTTCTGCCAAGGCTAGAGCTTCTCTGCACGCATATGTTTCCAAAATTGTCGGGTCGGTGATCCCCTGGAAATACACCGTCGAGGAGCCAAGATATACGCCGTAGGTGGAAATGATTTCTAGTGTGTTTTTCGTTGGCTTTTGGGGTCCGAATTTGCAAGGTATGGTTGTAGATGCTCTAATCAAACATTTGAAAAACAATATTAATCATCTATTTAAAAAATGTTAAACATGTATTAAAAATGTTCCTGATGTATACCGAAAATATTGAACGTGTACTAGAAAGTTTCAACATAAAAACATAAATTTCGAAAAAATGTTGATTGTCTATCAAAATAATGTTATTCATACATTTTTACCATGTATACAAAATGTCCCTGATATATACTTTTTGAGTTGAAAGTTCCTGATATATACTGCAAATGTACAATGTGTGTGTGTGTGTGTGAAAAGTTCTCATCAAACATAAATATTTGAAGAAATGTTAAATCTATTAAAAAAATGTGAAACATGTACAAAAAATGTTCCCCGTGTATACGAAAAGTGTAGAATGTGCATTAAAAAACTGAACACAAAAGATAAATCTTAAAAATGTTGATCATATATAACAAAATGTTTTATCATATATTTCAAAAAATCTAAACATGTATTAAAAATATTCCTGATATATAATAAAAATGTATAGTGTGTAGGGAATAAGTAGTGCAAAAAATCAAGGAAGAAACAAAAGAAAATAAAAAAGAAAGAGAACGGAAACAAGAAAACCGATGAAGAAAGAAAAAACAAAGCAAATACAATGCAAAACATAAAAACAAAGAAAATCATACCCCAACAGTGAAATCGAAGAACAAACTCTCACACACAAAAAACAGAAGAAAACCACGAAGGAACCCAGCGAACGAAAAAAAGAGAAGAAAATGCTTCGGCGCAGTAGCTACAGCGCGGGGACAAAGCATCATGCGAGATGCACGGAGCACTCACAGTAAGCGTGATATAGGTTTTGCGGCCCCTTCCTGTAATGTAAATCTCAATTCTATGCGTAGGCCACCGAATAGTGACTCAACATGTAGCCCCACTTGCCTTCTCTAGTCCGGCCTACTTTCTCAGGCTCGATCGTTTTCTTTGTTTCTGTTCGGTTCCTTTGTTTAGTTCAATATTTTCCATGTGTTGGGTACATTTTCATGTTTTTCTCTGTGTGTGTTTTGTTCAGTTTTATATGTTTTTGCGTAGTTTTATTGTTCATTTATTTTGATCATTTTTTAACAAATTCTATCTTGTTTTATTCTTTTCTATATTGTTCTCCTTCTCTTGGCTTTCTGCTCCTTTTAAAATATTTTCATGTTCACCCATAGTCTAAGAAGTAAAATGAGTGAATCTACATTCTAAAATATGTTTATATATATATATTCGAAAGTGTTATCACAAGATCTGAATCACACACGCGAATAATGGATGAACTCACAGAGACAATGACACATAGTGTTTTTTGCGTTGCGTTCAGTCTGCAACTTTTCGTTGTTCTTCTCTTCTCTTATTCAGAATTACAAGCAAAGGGTGAAACCCCACGATCCGTAAGTCTCGCGCCATCCCACGAGCGGCATCATGTGTCCACAGGAATCGGTCCTGGATCGTTGGGCGATGACCAGGACAACTACTCTTATCAAAAGGAAAAAAAAATTGTCTACTGAATAATCTGAACTAACCTGCAGCTGTCAACGACAACAGCATGACGAGCTACAGTGCGAAAAGAACAGAGATAAAAGACTAAAAACAGAAGAAAAAATGCACAAGGATTATTCAACATTCACTCCCTAAGACTTGTGCACCTTTGTAATCTCCACCATACCGATCTTTGCTCGCTGCTTCTGGAGTTTGCCACGACCAAGTGCTTTGGTAAGCAAGTCAGCCATCTGCTCTTCGGTTCTCACGAACTCGATCTGTATCTTCCCATTTTCCACACACTCCCTAATATAATGATACTTGATATCAATGTGTTTGCTTCGCTCGTGGAAAATAGGGTTCTTGCAAAGTGACATTGCCGATTTGTTGTCCATATTGAGCACCACTGATCTCACTACTTCTACCTTGATCTCACTGAGGAGGCGTGCCATTGGAAATATGCCCTAGAGGCAATAATAAATTGGTTATTATTATATTTCATTATTCATGATAAGCGTTTATTATCCATGCTAGAATTGTATTGATAGGAAACTCAGATACATGTCTGGATACATAGACAACACCATGTCCCTAGTAAGCCTCTAGTTGACTAGCTCGTTGATCAATAGATGGTTACGTTTTCCTGACCATGGACATTGGATGTCGTTGATAACGGGATCACATCATTAGGAGAATGATGTGATGGACAAGACCCAATCCTAAGCCTAGCACAAAGATCGTGTAGTTCGTATACTAAAGCTTTTCTAATGTCAAGTATCATTTCCTTAGACCATGAGATTGTGCAACTCCCGGATACCGTAGGAGTGCTTTGGGTGTACCAAACGTCACAACGTAACTGGGTGGCTATAAAGGTTCACTACAGGTATCTCCGAAAGTGTCTGTTGGGTTGGCACGAATCGAGACTGGGATTTGTCACTCCGTGTAAAGGGAGAGGTATCTCTGGGCCCACTCGGTAGGACATCATCATAATGTGCACAATGTGACCAAGGAGTTGATCACGGGATGATGTGTTATGGAACGAGTAAAGAGACTTGCCGGTAACGAGATTGAACAAGGTATTGGGATACCGGCGATCGAATCTCGGGCAAGTATCGTACCACTAGACAAAGGGAATTGTATACGGGATTGATTGAATCCTTGACATCGTGGTTCATCCGATGAGATCATCGTGGAACATGTGGGAGCCAACATGGGTATCCAGATCCCGCTGTTGGTTATTGACCGGAGAGATGTCTCGGCCATGTCTGCATGACTCCCGAACCCGTAGGGTCTACACACTTAAGGTTCGATGACGCTAGGGTTATAGGGAAAGTATGTATGCGGTTACCGAATGTTGTTCGGAGTCCCGGATGAGATCCCGGACGTCACGAGGAGTTCCGGAATGGTCCGGAGGTAAATATTTATATATGGGAAGTCATCATACGGTCACCGGAATAATTCGGGGGGTTACCGGTATTGTACCGGGACCACTGGAGGGGTTCCAGGGGTCCACCGGGAGGGTCCACCTGCCCCGGAGGGCCCTATGGGCTGTATGTGGAGAGGGACCAGCCCCTTAGTGGGCTGGGCGCCTCCCCCCTAGGGTCCATGCGCCTAGGGTTTGGGGGAACCCTAAAGGGGGGCGCCCCCCTTGCCTTGGGGGGCAAGGCAACCCCCCTGGCCGCCGCCCCTCCTCAGATTGGATCTGAGGGGGCCGCCCCCCTCTCCCTTGCCCCTATATATATGTGGGGGGTGGGAGGGCAGCCGCACCCAAGTTTTGGCGCAGCCCTCCCCCTCTCCCAAGTCCTCCTCTTCTCCCGCGGTGCTTAGCGAAGCCCTGCAGGATTGCCACGCTCCTCCTTCACCACCATGCCGTCGTGCTGCTGCTGGATGGAATCTTCCCCAACCTCTCCTTCTCCCCTTGCTGGATCAAGGCGTAGGAGACGTCACCGGGCTGCACGTGTGTTGAACGCGGAGGTGCCATGGTTCGACGCTTAGATCGGAATCAACCGCGATCTGAATCGCTACGAGTACGACTCCTTCATCCGCGTTCTTGCAATGCTTCCGCTTAGCGATCTACAAGGGTATGTAGATGCACTCTCCTTCCGATCGTTGCTAGATTACTCCATAGATTGATTTTGGTGATGCGTAGAAAATTTTAAATTTCTGCTACGATCCCCAACAGTGGCATCATGAGCCAGATCTATGCGTAGTTTCTATGCACGAGTAGAACACAAGTTGTTGTGGGCGTCGATTTTGTCAATTTGCTTGCCGTTACTAGTCTTATCTTGATTCGGCGGCATCGTGGGATGAAGCGGCCCGGACCGACCTTACACGTACTCTTACGTGAGACTGGTTCCACCGACTGACATGCACTAGTTGCATAAGGTGGCTAGCGGGTGTCTGTCTCTCCCACTTTAGTCGGATCGGATTCGATGAAAAGGGTCCTTATGAAGGGTAAATAGAAATTGGCATATCACGTTGTGGTTTTGGCGTAGGTAAGAAACGTTCTTGCTAGAAACCTATAGCAGCCACGTAAAAACTTGCAACAACAATTAGAGGATGTCTAACTTGTTTTTGCAGCATATGCCTTGTGATGTGATATGGCCAAAAGGATGTGATGAATGATATATGTGATGTTCATGTTCTTGTAATAGGAATCACGACTTGCATGTCGATGAGTATGACAACCGGCAGGAGCCATAGGAGTTGTCTTAATTTATTTATGACCTGCGTGTCAACTTAAACGTCATGTAATTACTTTACTTTATTGCTAAAGCATTAGCCATAGTAGTAGAAGTAATAGATGACGAGACAACTTCAAGAAGACACGATGATGGAGATCATGATGTCATGCCGATGACAACGATGATCATGGAGCCCCGAAGATGTAGATCAAAAGGAGCAAAATGATATTGGCCATATCATGTCACTATTTGATTGCATGTGATGTTTATCATGTTTTACATCTTATTTGCTTAGAACGACGGTAGCTTAAATAAGATGATCCCTCACTAAAATTTCAAGAAAAGTGTTCCCCCTAACTGTGCACCATTGTTGTTTCGAAGCACCACGTGATGATCGGGTGTGATAGATTCTAATGTTCGAATACAACGGGTGTAAGCCAGATTTACACATGCGAAACACTTAGGTTGGCTTGACGAGCCTAGCATGTACAGACATGGCCTCGGAACACAGAAGACCGAAAGGTCGAACATGAGTCGTATAGAAGATACGATCAACATGAGATGTTCACCGTTGATGACTAGTCCGTCTCATGTGATGATCGGACACGGCCTAGTCGATTCGGATCATGTTTCACTTAGATGACTAGAGGGATGTCTATCTGAGTGGGAGTTCATTAAATAATTTGATTAGATGAACTCAATTATCATGAACATAGTCTAAATTGTCTTCGCAAATATGTTGTAGATAAATAGCTCACGTTGTAGCTCCCTGTTTCAATATGTTCCTAGAGAAAGATTAAGTTGAAAGATATTGTAAGCAATGATGCGGACTAGGTCCGTAGTCCGAGGAGTGTCCTCACTGCCACACAGAAGGCTTACGTCTTTGATGCACCGCTCGATGTGCAAACCCCTACAACTTCGTCTGTGGATGTTTTGAACACCTGACAGACACATCCTGATGACTACATGATAGTTTAGTGCACCATACTTTACGGCTTAGAATCGGGATTCCAATGACGTTTTGAACGCCATAGAACATATGTTCCAAGAGCTGAAATTGAGATTTCAGGCTCATGCCCGTGTTGAGAGGTGTGAGACCTCTGACAAGTTCTTTTGCCAACAAGATGGAGGAGAATAGCTCAGCTAATGAGCATGTGCTCAGAATGTCTGGGTGCTACAATCACTTAAATCAAGTGGGAGTTAAACTTCCAGATAAGATAGTGATTGATAGAGTTCTCTAGACACTATCACTAAGCTACTAGATCTTCGTGATGAACTATGACATGCAGGGGATGGAGTTGATCCCGGAGCTGTTCGCGGTGCTTAAGACCGCAAAAGGTAGAAATCAAGAAGGAGCATCAAGTGTTGATGGTTTAACAAGACCACTGGTTTCAAGAAGGGCAAGGGCTAGAAGGGAAACTTCATGGATGGCAAACCAGTTGTTGCTCTAGTGAAGGAACCCAAAGTTGAACCCAAACCCGAGACTAAGTGCTCCTATTGTAAGGGGAACGGTCACTGGTAGAGGAATTACCCCAAATGCATGGTAGATAAGAAGGCTGGTGTTGGGGAACGTAGTAATTTCAAAAAATTTCCTACGCACACGCAAGATCATGGTGATGCATAGCAACGAGAGGGGAGAGTGTGATCTACGTACCCTTGTAGATCGACAACGGAAGCGTTTGGTTGATGTAGTCGTACGTCTCCACGGCCCGACCGATCAAGCACCGAAACTATGGCACCTCCGAGTTTTAGCACACGTTCAGCTCGATGACGATCCCCGGACTCCGATCCAGCAAAGTGTCGAGGAAGAGTTCCGTCAGCACGACGGCGTGGTGACGATCTTGATGTACTACTGTCGCAGGGCTTCGCCTAAGCACCGCTACAATATTATCGAGGACTATGGTGGAAGGGGGCGCCGCACACGGCTAAGAATATGATCATGTGGATCAACTTGTGTTCCTCTGGGGTGCCCCTGCCTCCGTATATAAAGGCTCAAAGGGGGGGGGTGCGGCCGGCCTAGGAGAGGCGCGCCAGGAGGAGTACTACTCCCTCTGGGAGGGGCGCGCGGCCCATCTCAGGCCACCTCTTCTCTTTTCCACTAAGGCCCACTAAGGCCCATATAGCTCCCGGGGGGTTCCGGTAACCTCCCGGTACTCCGGTAAAATCCCGATTTCACCCGGAACACTTCCGATATCCAAACATAGGCTTCCAATATATCAATCTTTATGTCTCGACCATTTCGAGACTCCTTGTCATGTCCGTGATCATCCGGGACTCCGAACAACCTTCGGTACATCAAAATGCATAAACTCATAATATACTGTCATCGTAACCTTAAGCGTGCGGACCCTACGGGTTCGAGAACAATGTAGACATGACCGAGACACGTCTCCGGTCAATAACCAATAGCGGAACCTGAATGCTCATATTGGTCCTACATATTCTACGAAGATCTTTATCGGTCAAACCGCATAACAACATACGTTGTTCCCTTTGTCATCGGTATGTTACTTGCCCGAGATTCGATCGTCGGTATCTCAATACCTAGTTCAATCTCGTTACCGGCAAGTCTCTTTACTCGTTTCCGTAATACATCATCCCGCAACTAACTCATTAGTTGCAATGCTTGCAAGGCTTAGTGATGTGCATTACCGAGAGGGCCCAGAGATACCTCTCCGACAATCGGAGTGACAAATCCTAATCTCGAAATACGCCAACCCAACAACTTGGAGACACCTGTAGAGCACCTTTATAATCACCCAGTTACGTTGTGACGTGTTGGTAGCACACAAAGTGTTCCTCCGGTATTCGGGAGTTGCATGATCTCATAGTCATAGGAACATGTATAAGTCATGAAGAAAAGCAATAGCAACATACTAAACGATCGGGTGCTAAGCTAATGGAATGGGTGATGTCAATCAGATCATTCAACTAATGATGTGATCCCGTTTAATCAAATGACAATTCTTTGTCCATGGTTAGGAAACATAACCATCTTTGATTAACGAGCTAGTTAAGTAGAGGCATACTAGTGACACTTAGTTTGTCTATGTATTCACACATGTATTATGTTTCCGGTTAATACAATTCTAGCATGAATAATAAACTTTTATCATGATATAAGGAAATAAATAATAACTTTATTATTGCCTCTAGGGCATATTTCCTTCAGTCTCCCACTTGCACTAGAGTCAATGATCTAGATTACACAGTAATGATTCTAACACCCATGGAGCTTTGGTGCTGATCATGTTTTGCTCGTGGAAGAGGCTTAGTCAACGGGTCTGCTACATTAAGCTCTGTATGTATCTTGCAAATCTCTATGTCTCCCACCTGGACTAGATCCCGGATGGAATTGAAGCGTCTCTTGATGTGTTTGGTTCTCTTGTAAAATCTGGATTCCTTTGCCAAGGCAATTGCACCAGTATTGTCACAAAAGATTTTCATTGGACCCGATGCACTAGGTATGACACCTAGATCGGATATGAACTCCTTCATCCAGACTCCTTTGTTTGCTGCTTCCGAAGCAGCTATGTACTCCGCTTCACATGTAGATGCCGCCACGACGCTTTGTTTAGAACTGCACCAACTGACAGCTCCACCGTTTAATGTAAACACGTATCCGGTTTGCGATTTAGAATCATCCGGATCAGTGTCAAAGCTTGCATCAACGTAACCGTTTACGATGAGCTCTTTGTCACCTCCATATACGAGAAACATATCCTTAGTCCTTTTCAGGTATTTCAGGATGTTCTTGACCGCTGTCCAGTGATCCACTCCTGGATTACTTTGGTACCTCCCTGCTAAACTTATAGCAAGGCACACATCAGGTCTGGTACACAGCATTGCATACATGATAGAGCCTATGGCTGAAGCATAGGGAACATCTTTCATTTTCTCTCTATCTTCTGCAGTGGTCGGGCATTGAGTCTGACTCAACTTCACACCTTGTAACACAGGCAAGAACCCTTTCTTTGATTGATCCATTTTGAACTTCTTCAAAATCTTGTCAAGGTATGTGCTTTGTGAAAGTCCAATTAAGCGTCTTGATCTATCTCTATAGATCTTTATGCCTAATATGTAAGCAGCTTCACCGAGGTCTTTCATTGAAAAACTCTTATTCAAGTATCCCTTTATGCTATCCAGAAATTCTTTATTATTTCCAATCAGTAATATGTCATCCACATATAATATCAGAAATGCTACAGAGCTCCCACTCACTTTCTTGTAAATACAAGCTTCTCCGAAAGTCTGTATAAAACCAAATGCTTTGATCACACTATCAAAGCGTTTATTCCAACTCCGAGAGGCTTGCACCAGTCCATAAATGGATCGCTGGAGCTTGCACACTTTGTTAGCTCCCTTTGGATCGACAAAACCTTCCGGTTGCATCATATACAACTCTTCTTCCAGAAATCCATTCAGGAATGCAGTTTTGACATCCATCTGCCAAATTTCATAATCATAAAATGCGGCAATTGCTAACATGATTCGGACAGACTTAAGCATCGCTACGGGTGAGAAGGTCTCATCGTAGTCAACCCCTTGAACTTGTCGAAAACCTTTTGCGACAAGTCGAGCTTTAGACAATAATATTACCGTCAGCGTCAGTCTTCTTCTTGAAGATCCATTTATTCTCAATTGCTTGCCGATCATCGGGCAAGTCAACCAAAGTCCATACTTTGTTCTCATACATGGATCCCATCTCAGATTTCATGGCTTCAAGCCATTTTGCGGAATCTGGGCTCACCATCGCTTCTTCATAGTTCGTAGGTTCATCATGATCTAGTAGCATGATTTCCAGAACAGGATTACGTACCACTCTGGCACGGATCTTACTCTGGTTGATCTACGAGGTTCAGTAGTATCTTGTTCTGAAGTTTCGTGAACATTATCATTAGCTTCCTCACTAATTGGTGTAGGTGTCGCAGAAACAGGTTTCTGTGATGTTCTACTTTCCAATAAGGGAGCAGGTACAATTACCTCGTCAAGTTCTACTTTCCTCCCACTCACTTCTTTCGAGAGAAACTCCTTCTCTAGAAAGGATCCATTCTTGGCAACGAATATCTTACCTTCGGATCTGTGATAGAAGGTGTACCCAGCAGTCTCCTTTTGGTATCCTATGAAGACACATTTCTCCAATTTGGGTTCGAGCTTATCAGGTTGAAGTTTTTTCACATAAGCATCGCAGCCCCAAACTTTAAGAAATGACAACTTTGGTTTCTTGCCAAACCATAGTTCATAAGGCGTCGTCTCAACGGATTTTGATGGTGCCCTATTTAACGTGAATGCGGCCGTCTCTAAAGAATAACCCCAAAACGATAGCGGTAAATCAGTAAGAGACATCATGGATCGCACCATATCTAGTAAAGTACGATTACAACGTTCGGACACACCATTACGCTGTGGTGTTCTGGGTGGCGTGAGTTGCGAAACTATTCCGCATTGTTTCAAATGTACATCAAACTCGTAACTCAAATATTCTCCTCCACGATCAGATCGTAGAAACTTTATTTTCTTGTTACGATGATTTTCAACTTCACTCTGAAATTCTTTGAACTTTTCAAATGTTTCAGACTTATGTTTCATTAAGTAGATATACCCATATTTGCTTAAGTCATCTGTGAAGGTGAGAAAATAACGATATCCGCCACGAGCCTCAATATTCATCGGACCACATACATCTGTATGTATGATTTCTAACAAATCTGTTGCTCTCTCCATAGTGCCGGAGAACGGTGTTTTAGTCATCTTGCCCATGAGGCACGGTTCGCAAGTACCAAGTGATTCATAATCAAGTGGTTCCAAAAGCCCATTAGTATGGAGTTTCTTCATGCGCTTTATACCTATATGACCTAAATGGCAGTGCCACAAATAAGTTGCACTATCATTATCAACTCTGCATCTTTTGGCTTCAACATTATGAATATGTGTGTTACTACTATCGAGATTCATCAAAAATAGACCACTCTTCAAAGGTGCATGACCATAAAAGATATTACTCATATAAATAGAACAACCATTATTCTATGATTTAAATGAATAACCGTCTCGCATTAAACAAGATCCAGATATAATGTTCATGCTCAACGCTGGCACCAAATAACAATTATTTAGGTCTAATATTAATCCCGAAGGTAGATGTAGAGGTAGCGTGCCGACCGCGATCACATCGACTTTGGAACCGTTTCCCACACGCATCGTCACCTCGTCCTTCGCCAGTGTTCGCTTAATCCGTAGTCCCTGTTTCGAGTTGCAAATATTAGCAACAGAACCAGTATCAAATACCCAGGTGCTACTGCGATCTCTAGTAAGGTACACATCAATAACATGTATATCACATATACCTTTGTTCACCTTGCCATCCTTCTTATCCGCCAAATACTTGGGGCAGTTCCGCTTCCAGTGACCAGTCTGCTTGCAGTAGAAGCACTCAGTTTTAGGCTTAGGTCCAGACTTGGGTTTCTTCTCTTGAGCAGCAACTTGCTTGCTGTTCTTTTTGAAGTTCCCCTTCTTCTTCCCTTTGCCCTTTTTCTTGAAACTAGTGGTCTTGTTGACCATCAACACTTGATGCTCCTTTCAGCATTCCGAAGAGCTCGGGAATAGTCTTATTCATCCCTTGCATATTATAGTTCATCACGAAGCTCTTGTAGCTTGGTGGCAGTGATTGGAGAATTCTGTCAATGACGCAATCATCTGGAAGATTAACTCCCATCTGAATCAAGTGATTATTATACCCAGACATTTTGAGTATATGCTCACTGATAGAACTGTTCTCCTCCACCTTGCAGCTATAGAACTTATTGGAGACTTCATATCTCTCAATTCGGGCATTTGCTTGAAATATTAACTTCAACTCCTGGAACATCTCATATGCTCCATGACGTTCAAAACGTCGTTGAAGTCCCGATTCTAAGCTGTAAAGCATGGCACACTGAACTATCGAGTAGTCATCAGCTTTGCTCTGCCAGACGTTCATAACATCTGGTGTTGCTCCAGCAGCAAGCCTGGCACCCAGCGGTGCTTCCAGGACGTAATTCTTCTGTGCAGCAATGAGGATAATCCTTAAGTTACGGACCCAGTCCGTGTAATTGCTACCATCATCTTTCAACTTTGCTTTCTCAAGGAACGCACTAAAATTCAACGGAACAACAGCACGGGCCATCTATCTACAATCAAACATACATAAGCAAGATACTATCAGGGACTAAGTTCATGATAAATTTAAGTTCAATTAATCATATTACTTAAGAACTCCCACTTAGATAGACATCCCTCTAATCTTCTAAGTGATCACGTGATCCAAATCAACTAAACCATAACGATCATCACGTGAAATGGAGTAGTTTTCAATGGTGAACATCACTATGTTGATCATATCTACTATATGATTCATGCTCGATCTTTCGATCTCAGTGTTCTGAGGCCATATCTGCATATGCTAGGCTCATCAAGTTTAACCTGAGTATTCTGCGTGTGCAAAACTGGCTTGCACCCGTTGTAGATGGATGAAGAGCTTATCACACCCGATCATCACGTGGTGTCTGGGCACGACGAACTTTGGCAACAGTGCATACTCAGGGAGAACACTTTTATCTTGATAATTTAGTGAGAGATCATCTTATAATGCTACTGTCAATCAAAGCAAGATAATATGCATAAAAGATAAACATCACATGCAATCAATATAAGTGATATGATATGGCCATCATCATCTTGTGCTTGTGATCTCTATCTCCGAAGCACTGTCATGATCACCATCGTCACCGGCGCGACACCTTGATCTCCATCGCAGCATCGTTGTCGTCTCGCCAATCTTATGCTTCCACGACTATCGCTACCGCTTAATGATAAAGTAAAGCATTACAGCGCGATTGCATTGCATACAATAAAGCGACAACCATATCGCTCCTGCCAGTTGCCGATAACTTGGTTACAAAACATGATCATCTCATACAATAAAATTTAGCATCATGTCTTGACCATATCACATCACAACATGCCCTGCAAAAACAAGTTAGACGTCCTCTACTTTGTTGTTGCAAGTTTTACGTGGCTGCTACGGGCTTAAGCAAGAACCAATCTTACCTACGCATCAAAACCACAACGATAGTTTGTCAAGATGGTGCTATTTTAACCTTCGCAAGGACCGGGCGTAGCCACACTCGGTTCAACTAAAGTTGGAGAAACTGTCACCCGCAAGCCACCTATGTGCAAAGCACGTCGGGAGAACCGGTCTCGCGTAAGCGTACGCGTAATGTCGGTCCGAGCCGCTTCATCCAACAATACCGCCGAACCAAAGTATGACATGCTGGTAAGCAGTATGACTTATATCGCCCACAACTCACTTGTGTTCTACTCGTGCATATAACATCAACACATAAAACCTAGGCTCTGATACCACTATTGGGGAACGTAGTAATTTCAAAAAATTTCCTACGCACACGCAAGATCATGGTGATGCATAGCAACGAGAGGGGAGAGTGTGATCTACGTACCCTTGTAGATCGACAACGGAAGCGTTTGGTTGATGTAGTCGTACGTCTCCACGGCCCGACCTATCAAGCATTGAAACTACGGCACCTCCGAGTTTTAGCACACGTTCAGCTCGATGACGATCCCCGGACTCCGATCCAGCAAAGTGTCGGGGAAGAGTTCCGTCAGCACGACGGCGTGGTGACGATCTTGATGTACTACTGTCGCAGGGCTTCACCTAAGCACCACTACAATATTATCGAGGACTATGGTGGAAGGGGGCGCCGCACACGGCTAAGAATATGATCATGTGGATCAACTTGTGTTCCTATGGGGTGCCCCTGCCTCCGTATATAAAGGCTCAAGGGGGGGGGGTGCGGCCGGCCTAGGAGAGGCGCGCCAGGAGGAGTCCTACTCCTTCTGGGAGTAGGATCCCCCCCAATCCTAGTTAGAATAGGATTCGCGGAAGGGGAAAAGGAAAAGGGGGGCCGGCCCCCTCTCCTTGTCCTATTCAGACCAAGGGAGGGGAGGGGCGCGCGGCCCATCTCAGGCCACCTCTTCTATTTTCCACTAAGGCCCACTAAGGCCCATATAGCTCCCGGAGGGTTCCGGTAACCTCCCGGTACTCCGGTAAAATCCCGATTTCACCCGGAACACTTCTGATATCCAAACATAGGCTTCCAATATATCAATCTTTATGTCTCGACCATTTCGAGACTCCTCGTCATGTCCGTGATCACATCTGGTACTCCGAACAAACTTCGTTACATCAAAACGTATAAACTCACAATATAACTGTCATCGAAACCTTAAGCGTGCGGACCCTACGGGTTCGAGAACAATGTAGACATGACCGAGACATGTCTCTGGTCAATAACCAATAGTGGGACCTGGATGCCCATATTGGGTCCTACATATTCTACGAAGATCTTTATCGGTCAGACCGCATAACAACATACGTTGTTCCCTTTGTCATCGGTATGTTACTTGCCCGAGATTCGATCGTCGGTATCCAATACCTAGTTCAATCTCGTTACCGGCAAGTCTCTTTACTCGTTCCGTAATACATCATCTCGCAACTAAATCATTTGTTACATTGCTTGCAAGGCTTAAGTGATGTGCATTACCGAGAGGGCCCAGAGATACCTCTCCGACGATCGGAGTGACAAATCCTAATCTCGAAATACGTCAACCCAACATGTACCTTTGGAGACACCTGTAGAGCACCTTTATAATCACCCAGTTATGTTGTGATGTTTGGTAGCACACAAAGTGTTCCTCCGGCACACGGGAGTTACATAATCTCATAGTCATAGGAACATGTATAAGTCATGAAGAAAAGCAATAGCAACATACTAAACGATCGGGTGCTAAGCTAATGGAATGGGTCATGTCAATCAGATCATTCAACTAATGATGTGATCCCGTTTAATCAAATGACAACTCTTTGTCCATGGTTAGGAAACATAACCATCTTTGATTAACGAGCTAGTTAAGTAGAGGCATAGTAGTGACACTTAGTTTGTCTATGTATTCACACATGTATTATGTTTCCGGTTAATACAATTCTAGCATGAATAATAAACTTTTATCATGATATAAGGAAATAAATAATAACTTTATTATTGCCTCTAGGGCATATTTCCTTCAGCTGGCAACTTCAACAAAATATATACGTGTTATTAATGTGTACCTCACTAGTACTCCTGGTAGCACCTGGGTATTGGATACCGGTTCAGTTGCTATTATTGGTGACTTGAAGCAAAAGCTACGGACTAAACGGAGACTGGCTAAGGGTGAGGTGACGATGTGTGTTGGAAGTGTTTCCAAAGTTGATGAGATCACCATCACACGCTCCATCTGCCTTCGGGATTAGTATTGAACCTAGATAAATGTTATCAGGTGTCTACGTTGAGCATGAATATGATTAGATCATGTTCATTGCAATACAGTTATTCATTTAAGTTAGAGAATAATGGTTATTCTGTTTACATGAATAATACCTTTCATGGTCATGCACCCTATGTGAATGGTTCATTGAATCTCGGTCGTAGTAATACACATGTTCATGCCAAAAGATGTAGAGTTAATAACGATAGTACCACTTTCTTGTGGCACTGCCACTTAGGTCATATTGGCGTAAGATGCATGAAGAAACTCCATGTCGATGGATGTTTGGAGTCACTTGATTTTGAATCACTTGACACATGCGAGCCATGCCTCATGGGCAGGATGACTAAGACCCCGTTTTCAGGTACAATGAAACGGGCAAGTGACTTGTTGGAAATCATGCATGCTGATGCGTGTGATCCAATGAGAATTGAAGCGTGCGGTGGATATCGCTATTTTCTCATCTTCACTGACGATTTGGGTAGATATATGTATATCTACTTAATGAAGCACAAGTATGAAACGTTTGAAAAGTTCAAGCGATTTCAGAGTGAAGTTAAGAATCATCATAACAAGAAGATCAAATTCCTACGATCTGATCAATGAGAATTTCTGAGTTATGAGTTTGGCAAACACTTAAGACATTGTGGAATTGTTTCACAGTTGAAGCCACCTGGAACACCACAGGGTAATGGTGTGTCCGGACGTCGTAATCAAACCTTATGAGATATGGTGCGATCTATGATGTCTCTTACCGATCTACCGCTATTATTTTGAGGTTATGCATTAGAGACAACTGCATTCACTTTAGATAGGACACCATATAAGTCCGTTGAGACGACGCCGTATGAACATTGGTTTGGCAAGAAACCAAAGTTGTCGTTTCTTAATGTTTGGGGCTGCGATGCTTAAGGCTTCAGCCGGAGAAGCTCGAACCCAAAGCGGACAAACACATCTTCATAGGATACCCAAGGGTGACAGTTGGGTATACCTTCTATCTCAGATCCGAGGGAAAATTGTTTGTCGCTAAGAACGGGTCCTTTCTCGAGAAGGAGTTTCTCTCGAAAGAATTGAGTGGGAGGAAGATAGAACTTGATGAGGTTGTCGAACCTTTACTTCAACCAGAGAGTGATGCAACACAGAAAGATGTTTTCTGTGGCGCCTACGTCTGTTCAAGAGGAAGTTAATGATAGTGATGATGAAGCTTCAGATCAAGTTGCTATCGAACCTCATAGGTTGACAAGGATATGCACTACTCCTGAGTGGTACGGTAATCCTGTCTTAGATATCATGTTGTTAGACAACAATGAACCTACGAGCTATGGAGAAGCGATGGTGGGCCCGTATTCTGACAAATGGTTAGAAGCCATGAAATCCGAGATAGGATCCATATATCAGAACAAAGTATGGACTTTGGTGGACTTGCCCGATGATCGGCAAGCCATTAAGATAAATGGATCTTTAAGAAGAAGACGAACGTGGGCGGTAATGTTACCGTCTATGAAGCTCGACTTGTGGGAAAGAGTTTTTTCACAAGTTCAAGGAGTTGACTACGATGAGAATTTCTCACCCGTAGCGATGCTTAAGTCCGTCAGAATCATGTTAGCACTAGCTGTATTTTTCGATTATGAAATCTTACAGATGGATGTCAAAACAAGTTTT
The DNA here is from genome assembly GCF_003073215.2 of Triticum urartu. NCBI lineage: Eukaryota > Viridiplantae > Streptophyta > Magnoliopsida > Poales > Poaceae > Triticum > Triticum urartu. The sequence goes on from NC_053024.1 coordinate 691,476,182, forward strand.
CTTACCAGTTTTCATAAGAAACGTTGTATATGATACAATCAAAGGTTTTGTCGATCCTAAGGATGCTAAAAAGTATGCTGGCTCCAGCGATCCTTCTATGGACTAGAGCAAGCATCTCGGAGTCAGAATATGTGCTTTGATGTAGTGATCAAAGCTTTTAGGTTTATACAATATTTGCTTGAAACTTGTATTTACAAGAAAGTGAGTGGGAGCACGACAACATTTCTGATAAGTATATGTGGATGACATATTGTTGATTCGAAATGATGTAGAATTTATGGAAAGCATAAACGGTTGTTTGAAGAGTGTTTTTCAAAGGAAGACCTGTATAAAGCTGCTTACATATTGGGCATCAAGATCTATAGAGATAGATCAAAACGCCTAATGATACTTTCAAAGAACGCACACCTTGACATGTTTTTGAAGGAGTTCAAAATAGATCAGTCAAAGAAGGGGTTCTTACTTGAGTTGTAAGGTGTGAAGGTGAGTAAGACTCAAAGCTTGACCACGGCAGAAGAAAGAAGAAGGACGAAGGTCGAAGGTTGTCCCCTATGCTCTTGTCATAGGCTCTATACGGTATGCCATGCTGAAGTACTGCACCTAATGTGTGCCTTGCCACACGTCTGGCAAGAGGGTACAAAGGTGATCTAGGAGTGGATCACCAGATAGCATTCAAAATTATCCTTAGAGGAATAAGGAAATGTTTCTCGATTATGGAGGTGATAAAGAGTTCGACATAAAGAGTTACGTCGATGCAAGCTTAACACCTATCCGGATAGCTCTGAGTAGAGATACCGGATACGTATAATGGAGCAATAATTTGGAATAGCTCCAAGTGGAACGTGGTAGCAGCATCTACGATATTAAGTTTTGCGAAATACATAGGGATCTGAATATGGCAAGACCCGTTGACTACAACCTCTCTCACAAGCATAACATGATCAAACCCAGAACTCTTTGAGTGTTTATCACATAGTGATGTGAACTAGATCATTGAGTCTAGTAGACTCTTGGATGTTGGTCACATGGCGATGTGACCTGTGAGTGTTAATCACATGGCGATGTGAACTAGATTATTGACTCTACTGCAAGTGAGAGACTGTTGGAAATATGCCCTAGAGGCAATAATAAATTGGTTATTATTATATTTCATTGTTCATGATAATCGTTTATTATCCATGCTAGAATTGTATTGATAGGAAACTCAGATACATGTGTGGATACATAGACAACACCATGTCCCTAGTAAGCTTCTAGTTGACTAGCTCGTTGATTAATAGATGGTTACGGTTTCCTGACCATGCACATTGGATGTCATTGATAAGGGGATCACATCATTAGGAGAATGATGTGATGGACAAGACCCAATCCTAAGCCTAACACAAAGATCGTGTAGTTCGTATGCTAAACCTTTTCTAATGTCAAGTGTCATTTCCTTAGACCATGAGATTGTGCAACTCCCGGATACCGTAGGAGTGCTTTGGGTGTACCAAACATCACAACGTAACTGGGTGGCTATAAAGGTTCACTACAGGTATCTCCGAAAGTGTCTGTTGGGTTGGCACGAATCGAGACTGGGATTTGTCACTCCGTGTAAACGGAGAGGTATCTCTGGGCCCACTCGGTAGGACATCATCATAATGTGCACAATGTGACCAAGGAGTTGATCACGGGATGATGTGTTACGGAACGAGTAAAGAGACTTGCCGGTAACAAGATTGAACAAGGTATCGGGATACCGACGATCGAATCTCGGGCAAGTATCGTACCACTAGACAAAGGGAATTGTATACGGGATTGATTGAATCCTTGACATCGTGGTTCATCCGATGAGATCATCGTGGAACATGTGGGAGCCAACATGGGTATCCAGATCCCGCTGTTGGTTATTGACCGGAGAGATGTCTCGGCCATGTCTGCATGACTCCCGAACCCGTAGGGTCTACACACTTAAGGTTCGATGACGCTAGGGTTATAGGGAAAGTATGTACGCGGTTATCGAATGTTGTTCGGAGTCCCGGATGAGATCCCGGACGTCACGAGGAGTTCCGGAATGGTCCGGAGGTAAAGATTTATATATGGGAAGTCATCATACGGTCACCGGAATAATTCGGGGGGTTACCGGTATTGTACCGGGACCACTGGAGGGGTTCCGGGGGTCCACCTGCCCCGGAGGGCCCTATGGGCTGTATGTGGAGAGGGACCAGCCCCTTAGTGGGCTGGGCGCCTCCCCCCTAGGGCCCATGCGCCTAGGGTTTGGGGGAACCCTAAAGGGGGGGGGGCGCCCCCCTTGCCTTGGGGGGCAAGGCAACCCCCTGGCCGCCGCCCCCTCCTCATATTGGATCTGAGGGGGCTGACCCCCTCTTCCTTGCCCCTATATATATGTGGGGGGTGGGAGGGCAGCCGCACCCAAGTTTTGGCGCAGCCCTCCCCCTCTCCCAAGTCCTCTTCTCCCGCGGTGCTTGGCGAAGCCCTACAGGATTGCCACGCTCCTCCTTCACCACCATTCCGTCGTGCTGCTGTTGGATGGAGTCTTCCCCAACCTCTACTTCTCCCCTTGCTAGATCAAGGCATAGGAGACGTCACCGAGCTGCACGTGTGTTGAACGCGGAGGCGCCGTGGTTCGGCGCTTAGATCGGAATCAACCGCGATGTGAATCGCTACGAGTACGACTCCTTCATCCGCGTTCTTGCAATGCTTCCGCTTAGCGATCTACAAGGGTATGTAGATGCACTCTCCTTCCCATCGTTGCTAGATTACTCCATAGATTGATCTTGGTGATGCGTAGAAATTTTTAAATTTCTGCTACGATCCCCAACACGTGCCAGCCACACACCTTGACAGGCTGCTGTTGTTACAGCAACATATTCAGCCTCACACGAGGAGAGGGTCAGAATGCTCTGCTTCTTCGATTGCCAGTTCACAAGGTTGCTTCCAAAGAAGAACATGAGGCCTGTGGTGCTTCTACGCGTATCAATGCATCCACCAAGATCGCTGTCACTGTATCCAATCAAGGGAGCATCAACTGCGCCACGGGAGTAGTGCACTCCCCAATTCAGAGTTCCTGCAATATAGCGCAGGATATGCTTCACTTCTTCCAAGTGTTCCATGGTAGGTGCCTCCATGAACCTTGACACAAACCCAACTGAGAATTTGAGATCCGGCCTTGTGTGAATGAGATAATGCAGCATCCCTACTATGCTTCTGAATTCAGTTGTATCAACTGGTTGTGCAGAACTGACCTTGCTCAACTTAAATCTGGGATCCATGGGCACAGGGCAGGGATTGCAACCAGTCATGTCAGCTCTCTCAAGTATCTTGGCAGCATAACCAGCCTGGCAGAGATCAATTCCACCACTGTGCTGATGAACCTCTATCTCCAGATAGTAATTCAGATGTCCTAGATCACTCATTTTGAACAGCATTTCCATCTCACCTTTAAACTTGCTGATCTCCTCTTCATCTGATCCAGTGATGATCAGATCATCTACATAAACCCCTACCACCAGCCGAGATTTTGCATCCCCTCTTGCATAAATTCCATGCTCGGAGGTACACCTCTTGAATTTCAAATCAGTCAAGCAGGTGCCTAACTTGGTGTTCCAAGCTCGTGGGGCCTGTTTCAGCCCATACAAGGCTTTGTGCAGCTTCAGAACCTTGCTTGTTTGCACTGCAACGATAAACCCTGGCGCACTAGTAGAAAAAGGGTCAAACGTGAAGCACATTAGTGCCGGTTTGAATTAGAGCCGGCACTAATGTGTACATTAGTGCCGGTTCGTGGCGGCGATCAATAGTACCGGTTCGTGGCGAACCTTTAGTACCGGTTCATGCCACGAACCGGTACTAAAGAGGCTGTGTCAGCCTGCGGTCAGGCTATGGCCCCACCATCACCATTTAGTGCCGGTTCTTACCACGAACCGGTACTAATGAGGTTATGGCAAGCTGTTTTTAGTCCCACCTCGCCAAGAGAGAGGCAGTATGAGCGGTTTATAAGCCGTGAGTGCACAGACAATGACGAAGAGTTGCAATGCTCACCTACATGTTGATTAGCTTCAAGCCTTGCGGAATAGCATAGATTGCACTGAGCTATGTGCAGTGCAGTCTACACTATTCCGAATGGCTTGAAGCAAATTAACCAGCATTGCACCTCTTTTTTATTTTTAATAACTTATTTAAACTCCGGACTTCTTTTGTGTTCAGTATGCAGCATTTAAAGCGGCATCATCAATTTCCAACATGTTCTGACATCATTTGTTGTTTTTCGGTCATTTACCTAATTGTTTAGAGAGCTAAATGACCGTGAAATTGAAAATCACTACAAAATGAATCCTGAAAATGTTGAAACTTGGCATGGTATCATCATATCACCCACATAGCATGCGCGAAAGAGTAGAGAGGGTCACGGCAAAAACTGGACGCACTTCGTGTACAAATTGGACAAACTCTTTCCGAGTATCAGGGTTTCGGACTATACAAAAATAAATAATGCAGAAAATAAAAAAACTATACAAAAAAATTACTCAAAAATAAATAGAAGAAAATAAATAATACAGAAAATAAAAAACTATATAAAAACTACTCAAAAATAAATAAAAGAAAATAAGTAATGCAGAAAAGAAAAAACTATATAACAAATTTGTTGGCACACTGCCCTATGGGTCTAACAGACCTAGGGTGTGCAAATGCAGACCCAGGAGGGCCAGCAGACTCACAGGGCAGCGTGCCATAATTAATTAGGCCCAGAAGCCTGTTATATAGAGGAGTTCGAAGAGGTAGCCACGGTTGGGTTTATAAACCAGTGCAGCTGCCCTTCGCTGGGCGAGGTTGGACTAAACTTTGGGGTGGCAGCGCAAGGCCTTTAGTACCGGTTGGTGGCTCCAATCGGTACTAAAGGCCCCCCCCCTTTAGTACCGGTTGGTGGCTCCAACCGGTACTAAAAGCCTTCGTTTCCCGCCGCTTGGCCTGGCGAAAATAGGCCTTTAGTACCGGTTGGAGCCACCAACCGGTACTAAAGGCCCATCCTATATATATAGCTCTTACGAAAATTTCAGTTTCATCCCCACTTTGTCTCCAACCTCCGCCGCGCGCGCCGCTCGATCCCGTCGTCGCCGCCCGTCGTCCGTCGTCATCGTCGCTGTCCCCGCCGCCGCCCGTCGTCGTCGTCTCGCGCTGCCGCCCCGAACGCCGCCGCCGTCCGTCGCCATCGCCGCGGCCGTACGTCTCTCTCTCGCTCCCGCACACACATACACACACATACATACACACACATACACACACACACCGGCGCCACCGCCCCGTACGCCGGCGCCCCCGCTCGTACGTACGGGGCGGCGGCGTACGGGGCCGCACACACACACACATACCACACACACACGCATACACACACACATACACACATATGTACACACATATACGTATATATACACACACATGCATACACACACATACACACACACACACATTTTTTTACTTATTTTCTGTTTTTTAGAAAAGTTAATTAGATGATCGAATGTTAGATTAATGTCAAATGTTAGATGAATTAGCTAGCTAGATAGAAAAATTGTCGAACTAGAGATTAGAACTAGTTGAATAATTAATATAACTAGTTTATTTTTAGTAAGAAAATTTAGGTATATGAGATTAGAACTAGTGGAATAATTAATATAACTAGTTTATTTTTAGTAAGAAAAATTTAGGTATATGAGATTAGAACTAGTTGAATAATTAATATAACTAGTTTATTTTAGTAAGAAAATTTAGGTATATGAGATTTGATGATCTAATTAAAATATTATTTGTTAATGAGTTTTTCTGTTTATTTAATTTTTTATATATTTTGAGTTTATATAAATGTTAGATTAATGTCGAATGTTAGATGAATTAGATAGAAAAGTTAAATATATAGTAATGTCAATTGAATATATAGTTAGATATATTAATGTCAAATGTTAGATGAATATATATTTGGCTAGATAATAGGTGTTTAATGTTTCACCTATATGAACATAGAAAATGTCATCTGACGACGAAAAAGATTTTATTTTGTGCGAACACTGTGAAGACCAGCGCGGCCTGTGCGACCAAAATTTCCTTGTTGATGGTAGGCGCTTCAGCATCAAGCTGGATGAGACATTCGAAGTTGATACAGTAAGTCACTTTGTCAATTATTATTTGAATGCAAAACTTATGCTTTATTTGCTTCAACTTATAATTTTAAATTTTTACTATTCTACTAGCGCATCCCCTGCCATGCAAGAATTTTTGTCTTGGATAAGATAGGTTTTAGTGCTATAGATGATATGGAGGTAAAGAGAGTTACTTGAAGACAGAGCATGGGTATACTTTCAACGTCAAATTATATAATGGAGACACATACATCCATTTTGAATGCAAAACTTGGCAAGCACTATGCAAGGCTTATGCATTTGAGCCTGATATGGTTATCACCTTTGATATTCGTCCGGAAGATGATATTGAAGGTAATATAGACATCTGGGTCGATGTGCAAACGCCTCCAGTTCTACCATTTGGTGAGTTTTTCTCAACCATGCATGCATATGTTTATGTCTTTCATACAGTTTATTCAAAAATAGTTGACAACTAATTTGTATTGTCAGCTTATTTCGGTTCAAGCAAACATGTCCGGCGCTTGGTAGACAGGACCTACTACTGCCCCGGGGCTCAACTAAACTGCGAGGAGATAAGTCATTATGTTTCATGGCTTGAGGATCTTAATACTGTCAAGACAAATTTTTTTCCTAAACTTAGAAATGTTAGTACTCAAAACGTGCGACCAATGGTGATCGTATTGAACTACGGTCACATCTATAATCAAAAGATGGTAAGATTTTAAATATTTGTCCTTAATTAGTGCATCTTTTGCATACATTATTTTTGAAGCTAAACTTTCATTACTTAGTATATTAATTACTATACGATGTTGTTCAACAGGGACTTCCGATGACAGTTGTGCCTCAGTGGATCGAGACGAAAGGTCGCATGTCAATGGTTAGCTTACGACCAAGATTTCCTACATTGCACATGAGTGCATTCAGGATTTCTGAAAGCGAAGAATGCTTAATAGTGAAAGATTGGAGCAAAATTGTTAACGATCACAGAGAAGTACTAGGGGGCAGTAAGGTGAAGCGCAACCCAAGATTAGGAGACAGATTCATCTGCATGCTCCAGTATGATGAATCAGGAGAGCTATACATGTTCTATGCTATTCTACCTGAGAGGGAGCAGCAGGATCAGTAGCTACTAGTTCATACTCTTAATTAGTACTTGTCTCATGTCCGTGTCCTGAACTTCGATCTTGGTGACGATTATGTTGAACTTGATGATATCTTTGCTTCTGTTACAAAGTGAATGTTTCCTCTTTAAGCTAGCCAGCGTTGATGATGATTAGATAGCTAGCGCGGTAATGACTATGATGATTAAATAGTGGTAATTAGACGACTACGATGATTTTTAGCTAGCTAGAGTTTATTTATTTATTAATATGCGATGATGATGATGATGATGATGATGACGACTACAACTCATTATAACGTAAAACAATCCTAAATTAAATTGATAACACAAATTTAATTGAAAAATACAAAATAAAACAAAAACCCACAACCATTTAGTACCGGTTGGTGTTACCAACCGGTACTAAAGGGCTCCCGGCCCCCGGAGCTGGCTCGTGCCACGTGGTTCCCCTTTAGCACCGGTTCGTGCTGAACCGGTACTAAAGGGGGGGGCTTTAGTGCCGAAACGTTAGTGCCGGTTCCATAACCGGCACTAAAGGCCCTTACAAACCGGTACTAATGGCCCGTTTTCTACTAGTGGCGGCTGTGTCACATACACCTCTTCCTTGAGCTCACCATTCAGAAATGTAGACTTCACATCCATGTGATGAACTGTCCAGCCCGCTCTGGCTGCTATGGCGAGAAGCAAGCGCACTGACTCCATTCTTGCCACTGGTGCAAAGACTTCTTCATAGTCAATGTCTTGTTTCTGCACATATCCCTTCGCCACCAAGCGTGCTTTGTGGTTCACTATTTCACCATCAGCATATTTTTTCACCTTATAAACCCACTTCAGTCCAATCGGACGATGCCCTCGAGGTAGATCAACCAAGGTCCAGGTATGGTTAGCCTCGATCGCGGCCATTTCATCTGCCATGGCCAGCTGCAAGCACTCGTGATGCTCAGCTTCTTCAAACGTGCCTGGTTCCTGGCCAAGTACCAGATCAAGCTCATAGTCAGGGTCCTCCTCATCGTCGTCAACCTCTGGTGACTGGGGTGAGGAGGGAGTTGCAGGTGCTTCGGTGGTGTCGATGTACTTGCGGTTCGGAAGGAAGATGTCGTCTTGTTCCCTTGTCTTCATTGCGTGCACAGGCGCGACGGGCGCTGGCTATGCACGTTCTGCTCCTGAACATGCAGGTGTGCCAGGCACAGCAGCAGGTGGTGATGTGGAGCTGCTGCAGCCTGCACTCCCTGGGCCTGGCGTCATGGCCGTGAGTGGCGACGGCGAGCGTGCCGAGGTGGTGCTCGGCAATGTGGATGTCTTTGCCGCGGGCGAGCCACCAGAAAGAGTGGACAACAGGTCGATGATGAAGCTCATACCTGACACTGCAGGATGTGTTCCCTCCCAGTTCCATGCCTTTGCCTCCTCGAACACGACATCGTGAGACACGACGATCTTGTCCTCGTCTGGATCATAGAGATGATAGGCTTTGCTTCCGCTCTCGTACCCGAAGAAGACCATGCGTTTGCTTCGATCTTCCAGCTTTCTCAGGTAAGGCCGTGTGTATTTGGCGTGGGTGACGCACCCAAACACACGAAGGACGTCGACGCTCGGCTTCCTTCCACACCAGGCCTCGAACGGTGTTTGCCCCTTCACGCTCCTGGTGTATGCGCGGTTGAGCACAAAGACAGCAGTGGATACAGCTTCACCCCAAAACCGAGAAGGAACTCCCACGACCTTCATCATGCATCTCGCTGTTCCCACCACTGTCTGATTTCGCCGCTCTACCATGCCGTTCTGCTGAGGCGTGTAAGGAGCAGTGAGGTGTCGCTGGATGCCGAGATCAGCGAGATAGGTTGTGAGGTCATTTGAGTTGAATTCCCCGCCTCGATCTGTCCTGAGTGTCTTGAGCTTGCGACCTGTTTCTCGCTCAACTCTCACCTGGAATCTGTGAATGGACTCTGCGGCTTCATCTTTGCTGTGCAACAAGGACAGCCACATGTACCTGCTGTGTTCGTCCACAAGGAGGAGGAAGTACTTCCTCCCACTTGGTGTCGCGGGCGAGATCGGTCCGCACAAGTCGCCGTGAACTAGCTCCAATGGCTCTGAGGCGCGAAACCTCGCTTGCTTCGGGAACGGGACTCAGCGCTGCTTTCCAACAAGACAAGCGTCACAGACCTGCTCGCTGTGATCAATCAATGGCAGCCCGTGCACCATGCCCTGACGGGCCAACCTTGCAAGCCCATCGAAGTGCTGATGGCCAAAACGGGCGTGCCACCGCCATGCGTCCTCGGCGGCGTGCGCAGCCCAGCACACAGGCCTGACAAGCTGGAGGTGCACGGCGTAGAGCCTGTTGCGTGCACGAGGTACTCTGGCGAGGACGCGTTGCTGGTGATCGCGGACGGTCATGAACCCGTCCTTGACAAGCGTCGGGCAGCCGATCGCGTCCAGTTGGCCGATCGAGACGATGTTCGTCTTCAGCCAAGGGATCCAGTACACCTGCGTCAGGGCCCCGTGATCTTCTCCGCCCACGGCGAACAGAACCGTTCCTCGGACACGAATTTCCACAAGGGAGCCGTAACCGAACCTCACGGTGCCGGCCACTACCCTGTCCAGCTCGGCGAACGCAGCCTCGTCGCCCGTCATGTGGTTTGACGCACCTGTGTCCAGGTACCAGGCAGGGTCGACGTCGGAGGAGGAGCGCCGGAGGACAGCGCGTGCTCGCTCTTCGTTGAGGAAGACGTGCTCGGCCGCGCCTGCGGCGGACAACGACACCTCCTGGATCATGAACATGGTGGGATCGCCATCGTTCTCATCGGCCGGAGCCTGCACGAGATTGGCCTCCTCCCGCTTCCCCTGGTTAGCACGGTCGCGCTGCGCCTTGCGGCATTCGCGCACCCAGTGGCCGTCGATGCCGCAGTAGTTGCACCTCCCGTTGCGGCGCGGTGGATTTCCACCGCCATCGACCTTGCCTCCGCCATCCCTGCTCTAAGGACGACCCTGTGGCTTCTTGCCTTTTCCGCCGCCACCGGACGAGCTATCGCCGGCGTGACGATTTCCCAGACGGGCGCGCCATTCCTCCTCCGCCAGGAGCAGGCGCCCACCTGTATCTTGCTCCGGCGCGCCGCGGCCTTCCGACGCCGCCAGGCGCCCACTCAGCTCGTCGATGGAGAGGTCCTTCAGATCCAGCAGCGTCTCTATCGAGCACGCCATCTGGGAGTATCTGGACGGCACGACGCGCAGGATCTTCTGCACGCCATCGAGCTCGAAGGTGGTATCTCCAAGAGCTTGCAGCTCCGTGACCACACTCGAGACACGGAGAGAGAAGTCCTCGACATTCTCACCGGCCTTGAACGCGAGCGCGTCGAAATCCTTCCGCAGCTTCTGTCGACGTGCTTCCCGCACGCGATCCACACCGACACGGAGCGTCTTGATCATGTCCCAGGCCACCTTTGCATCGTCCTTGGCAGCCAGGATCTGGACCATCTCAGGCGGCACCGAGCTCAGGATGGCGCCCAGGGCCTGCCTCTCCTGCCGCTCCGGCGCGTCGCCGGGCTCGATGGCCTCCCAGAGTCCCACGCCCTGCATCTTGACGCGCATCAGGATGGCCCACTCCGTGTAGTTCGTCTTCGTGAGTAGTGGCCACGAGACGGCGCCGCCGCCGGTCTCCCTCACTATGGTCTCCCTCACCACCACTTCACCGCCGTCACCTCTCCGCATCCTGCTCCGTCCGCGGCTCGGTGAGCGCACGTGACGTGGCTCGCCGGTGGGCGATTTGGATCCAGCAGCTGTCGTCGGTGGTGGTGTACCAACCATGGCGATTCAGAGGCTCTAGTACCACTTGTTATCACAGGATCTGAATCACAAATGCGAATAATGGATGAACTCACAAAGACAATGACATAGAGTGTTTTTTGCGTTGCGTTCAGTCTGCAACTTTTCGTTGTTCTTCTCTTCCCTTATTCAGAATTACAAGCAAAGGGTGAAACTGAAGGAAATATGCCCTAGAGGCAATAATAAAGTTATTATTTATTTCCTTATAATCATGATAAATGTTTATTATTCATGCTAGAATTGTATTAACCGGAAACATAATACATGTATGAATACATAGACAAACAAAGTGTCACTAGTATGCCTCTACTTGACTAGCTCGTTAATCAAAGATGGTTATGTTTCCTAACCATGAACAATGAGTTGTTATTTGATTAACGGGATCACATCATTAAGAGAATGATCTGATTGACATGACCCATTCCATTAGCTTAGCACCCGATCGTTTAGTATGTTGCTATTGCTTTCTTCATGACTTATACATGTTCCTATAACTATGAGATTATGCAACTCCCGTTTACCGGAGGAACACTTTGGGTACTACCAAACGTCACAACGTAACTGGGTGATTATAAAGGAGTACTACAGGTGTCTCTAAAGGTACATGTTGGGTTGGCGTATTTCGAGATTAGGTTTTGTCACTCCGATTGTCGGAGAGGTATCTCTGGGCCCTCTCGGTAATGCACATCACATAAGCCTTGCAAGCATTGCAACTAATGAGTTAGTTGCGGGATGATGTATTACAGAACGAGTAAAGAGACTTGCCGGTAACGAGATTGAACTAGGTATTGGATACCGACGATCGAATCTCGGGCAAGTAACATACCGATGACAAAGGGAACAACGTATGTTGTTATGCGGTCTGACCGATAAAGATCTTCGTAGAATATGTGGGAGCCAATATGGGCATCCAGGTCCCGCTATTGGTTATTGACCGGAGACGTGTCTCGGTCATGTCTACATTGTTCTCGAACCCGTAGGGTCCGCACGCTTAAGGTTACGATGACAGTTATATTATGAGTTTATGCATTTTAATGTACCGAAGGTTGTTCGGAGTCCCGGATATGATCACGGACATGACGAGGAGTCTCGAAATGGTCGAGACATAAAGATTGATATATTGGAAGCCTATATTTGGACATCGAAAGTGTTCCGGGTGAAATCGGGATTTTACCGGAGTACCGGGAGGTTACCGGAACCCCCTCGGGAGCTATATGGGCCTTAGTGGGCCTTAGTGGAAAAGAGAAGGGGCTGCCCAAGATGGGCTGCGCGCCTCCCTCCCTCCCCTAGTCCTATTAGGACAAGGAGAGGTGGCCGCCCCCCCCCTCTCTCTTTTCCCCCTCCGCGAATCCTATTCCAACTAGGATTGGGGGGGGGGGGAATCCTACTCCCAGAGGGAGTAGGACTCTCCTGGCGCGCCCTATGTGGCCGGCCAGCCTCCCCCCTTTGGTCCTTTATATACTGAGGCAGAGGCACCGCAGAAACACACAAGTTGATCCACGTGATCTATTCCTTAGCCGTGTGCGGTGCCCCCAGCCACCATAGTCCTCGATTATACTGTAGCGGAGTTTAGGCGAAGCCCTGCTGCTGTAGTACATCAAGATCGTCACCACGCCGTCGTGCTGACGGAACTCTTTCCCGACACTTTGCTGGATCGGAGTCCGGGGATCGTCATCGAGCTGAAGGTGTGCTCGAACTCGGAGGTGCCGTAGTTTCGGTGCTTGATCGGTTGGATCGTGAAGACGTACGACTACTTCCTCTACGTTGTGTCAACGCTTCCGCAGTCGGTCTGCGTGTGTACGTAGACAGCACTCTCCCCTCTCGTTGCTATGCATCACATGATCTTGCGTGTGCGTAGGAATTTTTTTTTTTTGAAATTACTACGAAACCCAACAGAAACCCCACATCCGTAAGTCTCGCGCCATCCCACGAGCGGCATCGTGTGTCCACAGGAATCGGTCCTGGATCGTTGGGCGATGACCAGAAGAACTACTCTTATCAAAAGGAAAAAAACTGTCTACTGAATAATCTGAACTAACCTGCAGCTGTCGACGACAACAGCGTGACGAGCTACAGTGCGAAAAGAACAGAGATAAAAGACTAAAAACAGAAAAAAAAATGCACAAGGATTATTCAATAGAAAGTAGTTTATATTAAAATGTTTTAAAAAAGACTTATATTTAGAAACGAAGGAAGTATATGCTTGCCGCAAAAACAAAAAAAAGGGAGGATATGCTGCTGTACTACTAGCGGGTGACTTGTCCACTAGCCCGCCAATGAATTATTGGTCGATTGCCGCTGCCTGCAGCAATACACAGGACCAGCCTTTGTCAATCGAGACAGCCTGCCTCGCCACTAACCTTTGTCCCTCCCAACTCCTCGCCTCACTCTCGACCGACGGGCGAGTTCCCCGGTCGAGAATGTCGTCCAGCGGCCACGGCGCCGTCGACGCCCGCACCGGCTACTGCGCAGCAACCAAGTCGTTCCTCAGCCTCCGCGGGCCGCTGCCGCTGCCGCCCGCCGACGTCCCACTCACATTCCCGGCCTTCGCGCTGTCGCTGCTGCCGTCCCCTCTCCCCGCCCACCCCGCGCTCCTCGACGCCGCCACCGGCGAGGCCGTCTCCTACCCGGCGTTCCTGTCCCAGGTGCGCGCGCTCGTGGGCGCGCTGCGGTCGCGCGTGGTGCCGCTCGGCCGCGGCGACGTGGCCTTCGTCCTCGCCCCCGCGCGGCTCGACGTGCCCGTGCTCTACTTCGCGCTCCTCGCCGTCGGCGCGGTCGTGTCCCCGGCCAACCCGGCCCTCACCGCCGGCGAGGTGTCCCGCCTCGTCTGCCTCTCCGGCGCGTCCTTCGCCTTCGCGGTGTCCTCCACCGCCGGCAAGCTCCCCGCCGGCCTCCCCACCACCCTCCTCGACTCCCCGCACTTCCGCTCCCTCCTGCACAGCGACCATGGCGAGAACCAGTCGGCGCCGCTGGACGCCGGAGCAGTGTGCCAGTCAGCGACAGCGACGGTCCTGTACTCCTCCGGCACGACCGGGCGGGTGAAGGCGGCGGCGGTGCCGCACCGGAGCTTCATCGTGAGGGCGGCGGGGCTCCGTGCCCTGCACCTGCAGGGGAAGTCGAGGAAGGCCAACGAGAGGACTCTGATCGGCGCCCCCATGTTCCACACCATGGGTTTCTTCTTCACGCTCAACGGGCTGGCGCAGGGTATTACCACTGTTGTGATGACGGAGGCGGCCGCGCGGGCTGGGTTGAGGGGAATGCTGGAGGCAGCGCAGCGGTGGGAGGTGACGGAGATCATGGCGGCGCCTCCCGTGGTGCTGGGGATGACAAAAGAAAGGTGCCGGCTCACGAGTCTACTGCGGGTGATCTGCGGCGGCGCCCCTCTGCCGAGATCGGCGGCGGAGCAGTTCCCGCGGCGGTTCCCCCAAGTGGACCTGTGCATGGTTAGTGTTTCCACTGAGTTTGTCTAGGGCAGGTCTACATATGCCCTAATTATTGCACATATAAATGATTTAATCAAACATAAAAAATATCACACGAATCTCATAGTAAAATCATGCGGTAGTAGTGGTGGTACGGCGGAGCTCCGTCGATTACGTCCAAACGGACAAACTCGAGGAGGAAGGAAGCGCGGAAGACAAACTCGAAGAGGAAGTGCTGCCATCCGCTCGAGAGCCGTACCTGCAAGGACTAAAAAAACTTGACCTAAACTACTAGCCGGAGCGGAGACAAAGTGAAGACGGATCCACTGGCTCGTTGGTGAAGTTTAAAGTGAAAAGTTTACGCTGCATGCCTAGCGTTAGGGAACAAAATAAGGGAAAATCATGAACTATCTAATATTTGTCTGCAGACATTCTACTATAGTTTGAATCAAATATCAAAAAGGCCATCACAGATTTGAGCTTGTCAAACATAGTCTGGTGAGATATGTGAAAAGGTGTCAGCAGTATCAATTATGAAACACCATAATATCCCACCTCAAAAATAAAAATAGAAGTGTCTTAACCTTTATCATCCAATGTTGTTTGAGGCAATAATTTTGTTTTAGATAACTAGCCAAAGGCCCATCCATGTGAAGATTTAGTGACCAAGAATGCTTGGTTGCATGGTAGCCAAAATTTAGGTAAACATCATTCGGAAACTCTAAAACTTGCCAAAATTCGACTACTATAGGGAGGTTGGCAAAGCAAGATAGCTTCCAACCTAGTGGTAGTTATTTTTGTTTGCTTGCCCACATAGCCAACTTTTGACATCAAACCAGGCACTCCCTCAATTCAAATGAATAAGGCTTGCACGCACTTCACAATTGAACTTTGACCATATATTAGATGACGAACCAAATGTATGTTGTATATATATGTGATAAAAAAAATATGCCGGTGAATCTGGTTCAGGGTTATGGCGCAACAGAGGCTGGGGGCATATCCTTGATGATCGACCGGGACGAGTGCTCCCGCATAGGTTCCTCCGGCCGCATCTCCCACAACGTCGAGGCGAAGATCGTTGACATCGTCACCGGAGAGCCCTTGTCGATCGGGCAGAAAGGGGAGCTGTGGGTGAGAGGTCCTTCCATCATGACAGGTTACCTGCCCCACGAACATCTTCCTACAGCGCACATCGCCATCGGTTCACTGATATTGTTGTGACGCTGCACTGAGATCACTTATCGTTCTGTGTCCGCGTAGGCTACGTAGGTGACGACGAGGCGAATGCGGCCTCTTTCGATTCGGAAGGCTGGCTGAAGACCGGCGACCTTTGCTACATTGATCAGGACGGGTTTCTGTTCGTGGTGGATAGGCTCAAGGAGCTAATCAAGTACAAGGCCTATCAGGTCTGCTCTTGGCTCGTGAACAACGTATTATTGTCATATACTAGCAATAATTTGGCTCGCATGCATGCATGCGTGGTCCTAAACATGCATGCGTGGTCCTAAACTGAATACTGTAGGTTGCACCTGCAGAGCTGGAGCTTGTCCTGCAATCGCTGCCAGAGATTGTCGACGCTGCAGTGATGCCGTAAGTCCACTGAAACAATGATTTCGGGATGGATTTCACGACGGACTACGCTTGAAAAAAAGAACAAACAAATTGCCAATATAGCTCCTGGAGTACTGACAGTTTCAGTGAATTTGCAGATATCCTCACGAAGAGGCAGGAGAGATCCCCATGGCGCTCGTGGTGAGGCAACCCGGGAGCAAGGTCACTGAGGCGCAGGTCATGGAGCATGTAGCCAAGCAGGTCACGCCGTACAAGAAGGTGCGCAAGGTGCTGTTTGTCGACTCCATACCGAGATCGCCGGCCGGAAAGATCTTGAGGAGGCAGTTGAAAGACCATATGCAGTCTTGCATTGTGTCCAGACTCTGATGAAGCCTGTGTCCATCAGTGAGATCCTCTTCGGTGTAGTGCTGCACTGGGCAAAAACAAGACTTGCATTGTCGTCAGACATGGTCCTAAATGACGTTCCATCCCGTTGTATATATGTAGTATAGATAGATTTCAACCGTGGACTGCTCAAAGTTAATATTCAAACCATGTTGTACCGTCTAAATTTATTTTCCTTCGTGTAGTTGTACGCTTCGTCAAACATGGTCCTAAACCAATACAATAAAATGGAACATATTGGTGTTATTATTTTGGGAAAGTAGTGCACCCACCCAAGAAAACCTATCAAAACATTTCAAAAAAAATCTAAAACTTTGTGAAAATGATTATTAATAAATGTTAGAGAAGCTTGCCACGTTTGGTCATCAAACGACATCCGAGGAAAACTATACAATTTTTCTTTTACAAGTTTTGGTGAAACAGTGCATGTACATTTTGAGAAAATTTCAAGAATTTTGTCTTTTTTGTATAGAGCTTCTCGGATGTCATTTGACCACCAAAATTGGAAAGCCTCTCTAACATTTGTTGCATTAAGAGTGGGTGTAGAAAAACCACTCTCTATTATTTTCTTCCTCTAACTACCAAAGTGGCCCTCACAAATGCGAGGGCATCATCTTTAGTGTATCGAACATGCTAAGTATTCACATTTATTTTTCTCTATAAATAATTTGTGTATACAGTTAGGAGTAGAGCTGCGATGACACTAATCCAATAAGAGTAAACATGCAGTATACATGCCTGCTAGATCAATTGTCTTATGCTCACTAGATCAATTTTCAAGAAATTATGTGGGCTGTTATATTGTGCATAACTACATAAAGTAGCCAGGTTATGTAATCGTCGTCATAGCAAAAAGAGTAGCCTTGTGCTGAGATTCTTGGTTGCACACCGTCAATGCTCATGTTGATCGCTGCTTAGGAATTTCTTATGTTGTCGATAGTATCAACTATCCACATAACTATGGTGGTAAGAGAAATTTTACAATGGTTTCAAATTTATTATGGGTTCTAATCGTGAATCTATCCATCCCATTTTAGTAACACTTGTTTATGGAAATATTATCCAACGACCGGGGGATACCCCAGCGAATGCCCTGTTTGCTGTCGGATCAAGCGGTGCCTTTTCTTGGTTTCGGAATCGTTTTCTGGAATTGCCGCCAGGGACGAATGCTCTTTCTCTCAAAAGGAACTAGCGGCTCCTGCATGAGTGGCAGCCCGTTTACCACTTGAACTAAAGTGGGTTTTGTGAACAAATGTGCTTAAATAACTTTATGTATTTGAAATTAAATCATTTTAAATTTGTTTTTTCATTTGAAAATTCGGCTAAAACAATTCAAAAATCCAGAAATTTTCCCTTTCTGAGAGAACAAAAATCCCTATTTTTCCCATGAACATTATAAATCCCAATGTTGTCATGTTTGTAGAAAACACATTTTTAAACTTGCCATGCTTTTAGAGGTGATTTTTTCGAAACTTGCCATGTTTTTAAAAGTTACATTTTTATCATTCAAATCATGGCATTTTTATTATTAATAACATGTAATTTTATTATTAAGAGGATGGCAGTTATATTTATTAATAGTACGCCATTTTCATAATTAGTAACATGATACTTTTTATTATTAAGATGATGGCACTTTTATTAATAAGAGCGTGGCACTTTTATTATTAGTAACATGGCTTTTTTATTGTCAAGACGATGGTACTTTCATGATTAAGAGCATGAATGTTTTTTAATAACATGGCATTTTTATTATTAGGAGGATGGCAGTTTGTTTTGCATGGCAATTTTATTGTTAACA
Source organism: Triticum urartu (assembly GCF_003073215.2). Classification (NCBI taxonomy): domain Eukaryota; kingdom Viridiplantae; phylum Streptophyta; class Magnoliopsida; order Poales; family Poaceae; genus Triticum; species Triticum urartu. The sequence goes on from NC_053024.1 coordinate 691,494,431, forward strand.
TGATGATAGTTTTACCCAAATGATAACGCACACACGTGTGACACGAAGCAACATGGTTCAAATGCCTCCATTACCATTCATTTTGCCACGTCAAAACAGATGACATCAGCAGGAATCTTTTTGGTTTTTGGTTAAAAATGTTTTATCTCCTAATTAAAAATCCAATTAAAAATCCATTTTAACCACTAAATCCATCTCGACGAGATCCTCATAATTAGATTCCATGTTGATATATTTCGACGAAATTTTTTTGGGACAAAAGTTGCCATGATGTTTACACTATAGTTACCATAGTGTTTACACTAAAGTTGCCATGTGGCAATTTTAGTTTATAGATCATGGCAATTTTAGTATTTTGACCATGGCAATTCTAGTACTTTGACCATGGAAATTATTTTTTGTATGAACCATGGCAATTTTAAATGCATGTATCATGGCAATTTTAGTTTATGGTTGATGGCAAGTCTAGTTTCTTAATTCCTCGCTTTATAATATGTCAAATTTACTTTTAAAGGTAGAAGAAAAATAGCTGAAACATATCATTGCAACTTTAGTGTAAACACCATGGCAATTCATGTGCAATAGGCATGACAACTTTTAACCCAAAACAGTTGTCGAAACATATTGATATGAGATCTAGTGTCAAAGATCTTGTCGCGATGGATTTAATGGTGAAAACGGATCTTCAATCGGATTTTTCATTTAAGAGATTTAAAAAATAACTAGAAATCCAGAAAGATTCCTAAATGCATTCATGCGGTGACGTGACACAGTCTGTGTACTATAGGGCGTGTGGGCGGGTGTTGCTCCCACGACATGCGTGGGCATTATCAGCATCCTAGTTTTATTATTTGAGAGCATGACATTTTTATTATTGTTGGCATGACGTTTTTGCTGTGACGAGGATGGCAATTTTGCATTTTTTTGGCATGATATTTTTTATTATCATATCAAATAATAAATTAGAGAAACAATAGTTTTAGAAAGTAGCTTGGCAATTTTCATTTTTTCAGAGCACATGATTTATAAATTTATGTGTTTCTCTGTATTCTATAAGATAACATGCATTTTTTGTTGGGGAACGTAGTAATTTTAAAAAAATTCTACGCACACGCAAGATCATAGTGATGCATAGCAATGAGAGGGGAGAGTGTTGTCCACGTACCCTCGTAGACCGTAAGCGGAAGCGTTATGACAACGCGGTTGATGTAGTCGTACGTTTTCACGATCGACCGATCCTAGTACCGAATGTACGACACCTCCGCGATCTGCACACGTTCGGCTCGGTGACATCCCATGAACTCATGATCCAGTAGAGCTTCGAGGGAGAGCTTCCTCAGCACGATGGCGTGATGACGATGATGATGAAGTTACCGGTGCAGGGCTTCGCCTAAGCACTGCAACGATATGACCGAGGTGGAATATGATGGAGGGGGGCACCGCACACGGCTTGGAACAATCAACTTGTGTGTTCTAGGGTGCCCCCTGCCCTCGTATATAAAGGAACAAGGGGGGAGGCCGGCCGTCCCTTGGTCCGCCCAAGGAGAGGAGGAATTCTCCTCCTAGTAGGAGTAGGATTCATCCTTTCCTAGTCCTATTAGGAAGGGGAAGGGGGAAGGAAGGAGAGGGAGAGGGAGATGGAAAGAGGGACCGCGCCCCCTCCCCTAGTCCTATTCGGACTCCCCTTGGGGAGGCACCTCCTGGGCTGCTGCCCTCTCTCCCCCCCTAAGGCCCACTAAGGCCCAATACTTCCCCGGGGGGTTCCGGTAACCCCTCCGGCACTCTGGTTTTCTCCGAAATTATCCGGAACACTTTCGGTGTCTGAATATAGCCGTCCAATATATCGATCTTTATGTCTCAACCATTTCGAGACTCCTCGTCATGTCCGTGATCATATCCGGGACTCCAAACTACCTTCAGTACATCAAAACACATAAACTCATAATACCGATCGTCATCGAACGTTAAGCGTGCGGACCCTACGGGTTCGAGAACTATGTAGACATGACCGATACTCATCTTCGATCAATAACCAATAGAGGAACCTGGATGCTCATATTGGTTTCTACATATTCTACGAAGATCTTTATCGGTCAAACCGCATAACAACATACGTTGTTCCCTTTGTCATCGGTATGTTACTTGCCCGAGATTAGATCGTCGGTATCTTCATACCTAGTTCAATCTCATTACCGGCAAATCTCTTTACTCGTTCCATAATGCATCATCCTGATGTCTACTACACAACCTTCTTCTTGTAGACGTTGTTGGGCCTCCAAGTGCAGAGATTTGTAGGACAGTAGCAAATTTCCCTCAAGTGGATGACCAAAGGTTTATCAATCCGTAGGAGGCATAGGATGAAGATGGTCTCTCTCAGACAACCCTGCAACCAAATAACAAAGAGTCTCTTGTGTCCCCAACACACCCAATACAATGGTAAATTGTATAGGTGCACTAGCTCGGCAAAGAGATGGTGATACAAGTGGTATATGGATAGTAGATATAGGTTTTTGCAATCTGAAAAAATATAAAAACAGCAAGGTAACAAGTGGTAAAAGTGAGCGTAAACGGTATTGCAATGCTAGGAAACAAGGCCTAGGGTTCATACTTTCGCTAGTGCAAGTTCCCTCAACAATAATAACATAATTGGATCACATAACTATCCCTCAACATGCAACAAAGAGTCACTCCAAAGTCACTAATAGCGGAGAACGAACGAAGAGATTATGGTAGGGTACGAAACCACCTCAAAGTTATTCTTTCCAATAAACCAAAACAGCCCTAGAGTTCGTACTAGAATAACACCTTAAGACACAAATCAACCAAAACCCTAATGTCACCTAGATACTCAAATATCACCTCAAGTATCCATGGCATGATTATACGATATGCATCACACAATCTCAGATTCATCTATTCAACCAACACATAGAACCTCAAAGAGTGCCCCAAAGTTTCTACCGGAGAATCACGACGAAAACGTGTGCCAACCCCTATGCATAGGTTCATGGGCGGAACCCGCAAGTTGATCACCAAAACATACATCAAGTGAATCACGTGGTATCCCATTGTCACCATAGATACGCACGGCAAGACATACATCAAGTGTTCTGAAATCTTTAAAGACTCAATCCGATAAGATAACTTCAAAGGGGAAACTAAATCCAATACAAGAGAGTAGAGGGGGGATAAAAACATCATAGGATCCAACTATAAAAGCAAAGCTCACGATACATCAAGATCGTATCACCTCAAGAACACGAGAGAGAGAGAGAGAGATCAAACACATAGCTACTGGTACATACCCTTAGCCCCGAGGGAGAACTACTCCCTCCTCGTCATGGAGAGCACCGGGATGATGAAGATGGCCACCGGAGAAGGATTCCCCCTCCGGCAGGGTGCCGGAATGGGTCTAGATTGGCTTTCGGTGGCTACGGAGGCTTCTGGCGGCGGAACTCCCGATCTATTGTGCTCCCTGACACGTCTCCGTCGTATCTACTTTTCCAAACACTTTTGCCCTTGTTTTGGACTCTAACTTGTATGATTTGAATGGAACTAACCCGGATTGCCGCTGTTTTCAGCAGAATTGCCATGATGTTGTTTTATGTGCAGAAAACAAAAGTTCTCGGAATGACCTGAAACTCCATGAAATATCTTACAATAAATAATAAAAAATCCTCGCCAAAGATGAAGACCAGGGGGCCCACACCCTTGCCACGAGGGTGGGGGGCGCGCCCCCCTAGGGCGCGCCCCCTACCTCGTGGGCCCCCTGGAGACCCCCCGACTCCAATTCCAACTCTATATAACTGCTTTCGGGGAGAAAAAATAGGAGAGAAGAAATCATCGCGTTTTACGATACGGAGCCGCCGCCAAGCCCTAAAACCTCTCGGGAGGGCTGATCTGGAGTCCGTTCGGGGCTCCGGAGAGGGGGAATTCATCGCCGTCGTCATCATCAACCACCCTCCATCACCAATTTCATGATGCTCACCGCCGTGCGTGAGTAATTCCATCGTAGGGTTGCTGGACGGTGATGGGTTGGATGAGATTTATCATATAATCGAGTTAGTTTTGTTAGGGTTTGATCCCTAGTATCCACTATGTTCTGAGATTGATATTGCTATGACTTTGCTATGCTTAATGCTTGTCACTAGGGCCCGAGTGCCATGATTTCAGATCTGAACCTATTATGTTTTCATCAATATATGAGAGTTCTAGATCCTATCTTGCAAGTCTATAGTCACCTATTATGTGTTATGATCCGTTAACCCCGAAGTGACAATAATCGGGATACTTACCGGTGATGACCGTAGTTTGAGGAGTTCATGTATTCACTATGTGCTAATGCTTTGTTCCGCTTCTCTATTAAAAGGAGGCCTTAATATCCCTTACTTTCCATTAGGACCCCGCTGCCACGGGAGGGTAGGACAAAAGATGTCATGCAAGTTCTTTTCCATAAGCACGTATGACTATATTCGAAATACATGCCTACATTACATTGACGAATTGGAGCTACTTCTGTGTCACCCTATGTTATGACTGTTACATGATGAACCGCATCCGGCATAATTATCCATCATTGATACGATGCCTACGAGCTTTCCATATACTGGTATACGCTTATTTACTTTCCCGTTGCTATTGTACAATCACTACAAAATACCAAAATCATTACTTTGCTTTCATTACTCTTTTGTTACCGTTACCATCACTATCATATTACTTTGCTACTAAACACTTTGCTGCAGATACTAAGTTTCCAGGTGTGGTTGAATTGACAACTCAGCTACTAATACTTGAGAATATTCTTTGGCTCCCCTTGTGTCGAATCAATAAATTTGGGTTGAACACTCTACCCTCGAAAGCTGTTGTGATCCCCTATACTTGTGGGTTACCAAGACTAATTTCTGGCGCCTTTGCCGGAGAGCATAGCTCTATTCTTTGAGTCACTTGGGATTTATATCTGCTGGACACTATGAAGAACTTGAAAGATCCAAGAACCAAGATTTATCCCTCAACTACGAGGGGAGGTAAGGAACTGCCATCTAGCTCTGCACTTGATTCACCATCTATTTTGAGTAAGCTTGCGACACCTACACCTACTTCTGCTATTCGTTCTGATATGTCGCAATGTTATTGATGATGCTACTTTTGCTATACATGATACTTATGATGAAACTACCTCTATGCCTGATACTAAAATGCCACTTAGTGATTTTCTCGAGGAATGAATTGCTAGGGCTAGAGAGATTGAAAATATTGAATCTGATTATGAAGATGAAAGTGATGATGAAGAATCACTTGTTATTCCTGAGGGTTATTTATTTGATCAAGAAGCTTCTTTAGCTATTTTAGCTTGCAAAGATAGATATGAACTTAAAAGGTTATTAGCTAAATGGAGTAAGCAATCTCTAAATGCTAGGATGATACCTCACCCTGCTTTTGCTACTTCACCTATCTGTGTTGCTGATAAGGATTATGAATTCTCTGTTTATCCTGATATAATTACTTTGGTTGAATCTGATCCTTTTCATGGCTATGAATCTGAAACTGTTGTGGCACATCTTACTAAATTAAATGATATAACCACCCTGTTCACTAATGATGAGAGATCTCGCTACTTTTATATCCTTAAAATATTTCCGTTCTCATTAAAGGGTGATGCTAAGATATGGTTTAATTCTATTGATCCTGGTCATAAGAAACAAGCTGCTTTAAAGGAAATATACAACTTTGTGCAAATTAAAGAAGAGAGTCTCCCACAAGCTTGGGGGAGGCTTCTCAAGTTACTTAATGCTTTGCCTGATCATCCTTTTAGGAAAAATGAAATACTTGATATCTTTTATAATGGACTAACCGATGCTTACAGAGATTACCTGGATAGTTGTGCTGGTTCTCTTTTCAGGGAAAGAACACCGGATGAAGCTGAAATCTTATTGAACAATATGTTGACAAATGAAAATAATTGGGCACCTCCTGAGCCAGCTCCTGAGCCAGCTCCTGCTCCAATTAATGATCCTATTCCTAAACCAACTCCGAAGAAGAGAGGTGTTCTATTTCTCAGTCCCGAAGATATGAAAGAGGCAAAGAAATCTATGAAAGAAAAAGGTATTAAAGCTGAAGATGTTAAGAATTTACCTCCTATTGAAGAAATGCATGGTCTTAATTTACCGCCTATTGAAGAAACATATGACCTTGATCCTTTACTTATTGAAGAACCTCTAGACCTCGATAACCCGACACATATAGTAAAGGTAAATTCTCTCTACAGATATGATAAAGCTGAGATCCCTCCTGCTAAAATTGCTAGTCAATGCTTGGATGAGTTTGATAATTTTATGTTTAATCAAGAAGACTTCAATGCTTATTTTGGTAGACAATTAAAACAAGATGCTGATATTATTAAATACTTGGGTGATTATATGGCTAATATTAGAGGTGAACTTAAACTTATTAGTAAACATGCTTCTATGGTTACCACTCAAGTAGAACAAGTACTTAAAGCTCAAAAAGAATGGCTCAATGAGATGAATAGTAAGAAAAATGATTATGCTATTAAAGTGGCTACTAGAACTGGTAGAATGACTCAGGAACCTTTGTATCCTGAAGGCCACCCTAAGAGAATTGAGCAAGATTCTCAGAGAAATAAAATTGATGCACCTAGTTCTTCTAAAAAGAAGGAAAAGAAAAATGATAGAACTGTGCAAACTTCTAGTGAACCTATTACTGAACCACCTGATAATCCAAATGATATCTCTATTCTGATGCTGAAACACAATCTGATAATGAACATGAACCTAATGAAAATGTTAATGATAATGTTCATGGTGATGCTCAACCTACCAATGATAATGATGTAGAAATTGAACCTGCTGTTGATCTTGATAACCCACAATCAAAGAATCAATGTTATGATAAGAAAGACTTTGTTGCTAGGAAACATGGTAAAGAAAGAGAGCCTTGGGTTCAGAAATCCATGCCTATTCCTCCCAAATCATCCAAGAAAAAGGATGATGAGGATTTTGAGCGCTTTGCTGAAATGATTAGACCTATCTTTTTGCATATGCGATTAACTGATATGCTTAAAACCAATCCTTATGCTAAGTACATGAAAGATATTATTACAAATAAAAGAAAGATACCGGAAGCTGAAATTTCCACCATGCTGGCTAATTATACTTTTAAGGGTGGAATACCAAAGAAACTTGGAGATCCAGGAGTACCTACTATACCATGCTCCATTAAAAGAAACTATGTTAAAACTGCTTTATGTGATCTTGGAGCCGGTGTTAGTGTTATGCCTCTCTCTTTATATCGTAGACTTGACTTGAATAAGTTGACACCTACTGAAATATCTTTGCAAATGGCTGATAAATCAACTGCTATACCTGTCGGTATTTGTGAGGATGTGCCTGTTGTGGTTGCAAATGTTACTATTTTAACGGACTTTGTTATTCTTGATATTCCTGAGGACGATAGTATGTCTATTATTCTTAGAAGACCTTTTCTTAATACTGCAGGGGCTGTTATTGATTGCAACAAAGGCAATGTCACTTTTCATATTAATGGTAATGAGCATACGGTACACTTACCGAGGAAACAACCTCAAGTTCATAGTATCAATTCTATCGGAAAAATTCCATCGATTATATTAGGAGGTTTTGAATTTCCTCTTCCTACTGTCAAGAAGAAATATGATATACTTATTATTGGGGACGTGCATATCCCCGTCGAGGTAACCTAGTGTTATTCGAAATTTCTCTAGTTCCATGTTAATCGGAATGAGTTTGTTAACAAGACTTGATCAACCTTGTTAGTGGATTCCTTTTGATGATCATGAGATGGATGAAACTAGAAGCACAACTTTCTGTACCCTCTCTATACTTTCTGTTATTTAGTCGAAATAAAGTAAAAAATAAATAATTTTCTATCTATTATCTGATTATCCATGCAATATAAAAATATCTCGAAAATAAAAGTTCTTCAAATGCCCTAAAAATTAAATATATTTTTTCTAGAATATTTGAGGATTTATGGTGCAAAGAACACACCAGGGGGCCAACCACCTTGCCACGAGGGTGGAGGGCGCGCCCCTACCTCGTGGGCCCACGGTGGCCCTCCTCCACTTATTCTTGCACCCATCCTCTTCTTCTTCCTCCCACAAACACGAAAAACCAACTCAAGCACGAGTTCTAGCTCATCTTGCTGCCATTTTCGATCTCCTTACTCAAAGCACCTCTCACAAAACTGCTTGGGGAGATTGTTCCTTGGTATGTGGCTCCTCCATTGGTCCAATTAGTTTTTGTTCTAGTGCTTTATTCATTGCAAATTTTTGCTGCTTAGGTGACCCTGTTCTTGAGCTTGCACATCAAATTTATATGGTCAAAAGTAGTTTTGATGCATGATATAGGCCCTAGGCACTTGTAGGAGTGGTTGCTATCAATATTATTGAGTTTGGTTTACTTTTATTTTGAAGTTACTAAAAATTTCAGAATTTTTCAGAGGAAGAAATATGCTTAGGAAAATGTTCCAAGGTGGTTCTTTAAAGAAACAAGGACCCAGGCTTGCTATGCGTGATGCTGACGAAGAGCCACCAAGAGACGCTCCAGTGCGTCCTTGTGAGTGGCCTTCTGAAAATTTTATGGATCGAGCGGGAATTAAAGAAGAATTTAACGCATATTTGCGTAATGCCGGTCTTGAGGACTTTGAGGCAGACAAATGCCCCAGTATCATGATCTCACAAGCTCTTTTGTGAGGAGGTTTGAGTATTCATCTTCGCGTAATTCTCCTTCAGTCATGTTTGATCTTTATAACAAATATTATATCATGGACTTAGAGGATTTCACTTTTACTTGCAAACTTCCACAATGGGGTAGTGTTAGGGATCCCCCTAAATCTGAATTTAGAAACTTTCTTGCTAGTATAACTGTAGGGGAATCTAGAGATATAACGCAAGCTACCATAGGGAGCATTCACTTTCCTGCTATACATTATTTTGCTCTCTTCATAGGTAGGTGCATAAATGCTAAGGATGAAGCATGTCACATGTGTGTCCCTAACCTTAGCATTCTCAGGAGTGCTGTGTCAGGAGACCTATCTTATCATATGGGAGCCATTGTAGCTCGTAGGTTGCATCATAATAGACATAATGGAGATTTCTTTGGAGGAATTTATGCAACCCGCTTAGCTAAATTTCTTGAGATAGACGTTCGTGAAGGAGACATGGAGTTGCCTCCTGCTTATTTAGATTTTGATTCTATGGTTTCCCACCATTTTGTCGAGAGGAATGAATCACCTCTCCAATACCGACTAATCTTTGACAGACGTCGTGCTGTCCATATTACTCTCCCTGCTCCTGCTTTCTTTGATTATCAGGCAAGAGGAGTGTTGACACACGAACACGTCACGTGTACCCTCGACGCCGGGGGTGATGCACCGCAGCTCACGTCGAAGGAGACCCGGCCGACAGCGCGATACGCAAGACAGTCGACGGGCGCTTTTGCAGACCCGAAAACCCCACACCCCCGGGAGGGACCCCGTCAGGGAGTACGGCGGCTATGGGCTGCCCTAGGTCGATTCGCTCGCCCCTAGAGCCTCAGAATTCGCAGCTCTCAAACACGAAGAACAGCGAAGAACGAGATAGGAAAAACGGTGGAGAGATAAAACGTATATGAAAAAGTAGTATATTGATTTGTTTGATTGTGTGTTGTTTCAATCGGCCGTCACCCCCAACATATATAAGAGGCGGCTGGACTTCCCGTACAAGTAAAGGATTCATCTAGGCTTTCCTTACAAGAAAAATTACATCAATTCACGTCCTAGAGTCCTAATTCTATTCCAACTCGGATTCAGTCTGAATCTGGCCCAAACTCTGTCTTCCTTCTCGCGCGGGCCGCCGGGCTTGCATATGATCTCCGATCAAGATGGCCCAAATATCAAACTTATGCGCCTCGATGATACGAACAACTCTCATGTTGATCACTTTTTCAAATAAGGCCATCTTGAATACTTTTTGAGGTCATCTTTATCTCCCAGTCGGATTCGGTCTTGCAGTAGACTGGATTATCCGAGTCTTGTAGTGAATTTGTAGGCTATATACTATCTCTGATGATGATGACTCCAAAATCAAAGTTTACCGTCTTGATGATACGCACAACTTCTGTATTGAACACTTCTTCATCCGAGGTCATCTTGATAAACTTTCAGGCATATGTTCAGTTTCACTCGGATTCGAGCTCATCCACTCGGATTAGAGTCATTCGCTTGGATCGTCCGACTGGACATTTCACTCGGAAGACAATCTTTCACTCGGATGACCATATTTTCACTCGGAATACAATTTTCACTCGGATGACCATATTTTCACTCGGAAGGCAATATTTCCACTCGGATGACTATATTTCCACTCGGAAGGCAATATTTCCACTCAGAAGGCATTATGTTATTCGATCGGCAAGTTTTCGTCCCGATGGTAATCTTTTCACTCGGAATATTTTTACCTGGAGGACAATTTCACTCGGATGACCATATTTCCATTCGGATAATAATAAGTTCATCCGGCCAGCAAACTTTCACTCGACCGGTAAATTTCCACTCGACCAGTAAACTTTCACTCGGATGGTAAACTTTTCACTCGGATTTTCCGACTGAAAACATAGCTTGATCTTGATTTGTCTCTCCAGGCCTCATACGACCTCGGATTGAGACGAATTATATATGAAAATCGATCGGCTCGACGAGACGAAACTTTTTTGTGTTGAAGGTTTTTCAATTCAAGGCCGTCTTGAAGGCCGAATTGCTCACGCATTGCATCAGACACTCATCAACACGTGTCTGGTATCAAGCGTAATATTTTGGTCTTTGGCCTGTCCAGACCGTATTGACTATAACTTTTGCATATGAACTCGGATTGAGATGATTTATATATGAAAATCGATCGTCTCGACGAGACGAAGACAATTCCTTTAGAGCACTCCTTCATCTGAGGTCATATTGAGGGCGTAATCGGCCGAAAAGCACTCAGAACATTAAATTTTGTCACTCGGAGTACAACTTCGGCCACTGAGATGAGGTCGAATGGCGATAGCCTAAACATCAAAGTTGTTCCACTCGATGATATGAAACTTTCTCATGCTAAAAATCCTTTCACTCTGTATCTTGCCAAAATCAGGTGTCAACACATGCCCCCCTGTTTTTTGGCAAAGCTTGCACGCCAAAAAATAATATGCATGGTGTTCGTTCTAAGGACGATGCCAACACTCCATCGGCCATTTATTTTTCTCAGGGCGATAATTATTTATCGTCCATCTTTGTGCTAAGAGTGATAATCGTATATCGGTCGTTGCCTACTTAGGCTTCCTGCCACACACTCGGGTGGTACTTCTTCAAATATTTGCCATTGAGAGCTCGAGGTAACAATGCCCCCTGTATTGATTCCACCAAATATGAATTTCCGGAAACAACTCTTGTAATCCTAAAAGGACCTTCCCAACATGGAGACCACTTCCCGAATTTTCTATCTCTTGAACCAATCGGTAGAATCACTTTCCAGACGAGATCACCAACTTGAAAATTCTTCAACTTGACTTTCTTATTGTAAGCCCTTGCCACCCTCAACTTATCTCTCTCTATGGCATTCAAAGCAGCCAAACGTTTATCAGCAACCTCATCAATGTTGTCCATCATCAAGTTATAGAAGTCTATTGCCGATAAATCATTTTGTTTGGCTATTCTCAAAGCATTCAAATTTACTTCCACTGGTAAAACAGCCTCCTGACCATATACTAGCTCATATGGAGTCACTTTCGTAGCACCATGCCTTGAGATTCTATGTGCCCATAATGCCTCAGACAACAAGTCATGCCATCTCCTTGGATTATCCTCAATCTTCTTCTTGATGAGCTTGATTAAAATTTATTGCTAGACTCAGCTTGTCCATTAGCTTGGGCATAATATGGGGAGGAATTGAGCAACTTTATGTTATAAGATTCGGCAAACTCTCTGACTTGGTGTGACATAAAAGATGAACCTTGATCTGTAGTTAACGTTTGAGGAATACCGAATCTATGAATAATGTGCTCGGTTATGAATTTAATTACCTCCGTATGCGTCATGTTCTTGAGAGGTACTGCTTCAGACCACTTAGTGAAATAATCAGTTGCCACCAATACGAACCGATGCCCCTTTGAAGAAGACGGATGAATTTGCCCAATAAAGTCTAAACCCCATCCTCTGAAAGGCCACGGCTTGATAATAGGATGCAACATAGCAGCGGGAGCCAATTGAATATCACCAAATTTTTGACAAGCTTCGCACCCTTTATAATATCTGAAGCAATCATTAATCATGGTCGGCCAATAAAACCCAGCACGTCGTAATAACCATTTCATCTTGGGAGCCGACTGGTGAGTACCACAAATGCCTTCATGTACCTCTCCCATAGAAACTCTTGCTTGGTCCTCATCCAAGCACTTTAAAAGAACATCATCAACTGTTCGGCGATAAAGATCATCATCCATCATAGTATATTTAAAAGCCATACGCCGAACAGCCCTGTCCACCCTTTCACTCGGATTACGCAAGTAAGCAACAATGGGCTTCCTCCAGTCGGAATTGTCACCTGCACTAGATTTTTTGTTAATGACCGAATCAGTGGGTTCTGGTTCGGCCTCTTCTATACTGGTAAGACAAGCCATCGGATTTTGAGAAATATGAAACATGCCATGATCAACATGGTATCCAGATGCTTGTTGTGCCAACTCATTTGCTTTCCAGTTGTCATGTCTAGATATATGTGCAATGCTAATCCAAAGTAGAGATTATATCTAGACATTTATCAAGATAAACATTAAGTGATTCATCCAAACACTGAAAGACTTTGGATATTTGTTGTACCACTAGTAACGAATCACCATAAGCCTCAATATGTGTAACACCTATAGCAAGTAACATCTCTAGGCCGAATAACAATGCTTCATATTCGGCTTGATTGTTTGTGCAAAAATATTCTAAGCGGCATGAGGCTTCAAAAACAGCACCATGAGGAGATATATAAACAATACCAACACCTTGGCCATTGCTACAAACTGACCCATCAAAGTATAATCTCCATGGTACTAATGAAATAAGGGTCATATCAACATCATGCTTGTCATTAATCCGATGTTCAACAAAGAAATTAGCAACAATTTGGCCTTTCATGGACTTTAGAGATTCATAAGCCAAATCATATTCAATCAAAGCATAAGCCCACTTGCCAATTCTACCACTAAGAATTGGCCTATGCAACATGTATTTAATGACATCGGTTGGACAAGCTACTACACAAGCACTCGGCACTAAATAATGTCTCGGTTTTGTGCAAGCATAATATAAGCATAGACATAATTTCTCAACAAATGTATACCTTGTCTCTGCGTCCAATAAGCGGCGGCTCAAATAAGTGATGGCATGCTCTTTTCCTTCGGTCTCTTGAGTTAGAACAGCACCAATAACTTCTTCCTATGCTGCAATGTAAAGTCTGAAGGGTTCCCTATGCTTGGGTGCTCTCATCACCGGAGGAGTGCACAAATAATTCTTGATCATATCAAATGCTTCTTGCTATTTTGCCCCCCAAGTGAAATCAGCATCATCCTTTAACCGAAGGATAGGAGTAAATGCATCAACTTTCCCTGACAGATTAGCTATGAACCTTCTCAAATAATTGACCTTGCCAAGGAACTTTTGCGTATCTCTCTTGCATGTTGGAGCCTCCACTTTCTGTATAGCCTCTATCTTTTTGGGATCAATCTCTATGCCATCTTCATGAATAATGAAACCCAAAAACTTGCCAGCTGACACGCCAAAAGCACACTTCAAAGGATTCATCTTCAGTCCATACTTTTTCATTCTTTCAAAAGCTAAACGCAAATCGGCCAAGTGAGATTCAAAAGCATCCGATTTGACAACAATATCATCAATATAAACTTCAAGTATGATACCGAGTAAATCATGGAAAATCAAATTCATAGCCCTTTGATATGTGGCTCCAGCATTTTTTAATCCGAATGTCATCGCTGTCCACTCGAATAAACCAACGAAACCAGGGCATCGAAAAGCAGTCTTGTACATGTCCTCTTCGGCCATAAAAATTTGATTGTATCCGGCATTACCATATAGAAAGCTAATAACCTTATGCCCAGAAGCATCATTAATAAGCATATCGGCTATTGGCATAGGATACTCATCTTTGGGTGTAGCCCTATTCAAATCTCTCAAATCAATGCACACCCTCAACTTGCCGGATCCTTTCTTTTCCACTGGGACAATGTTAGAAATCCACTCGGCGTACCTGCAAGGTCGAATGAAATTAGCTTCAAGCAGTCGACTGATCTCTTCCTTGATCCGGTCATATGTTTTCCGATTAAATTTTCTGGCCGACTGTTTATAAGGTCTAAAACCGGCCTTTATAGGCAACCGATGCTCCACTAGCTCTCGGCTTAACCCTGGCATCTCATGATATTCCCATGCAAAGCAACAAACAAATTCTTTCAATAGCTCGATTAACTTAGCTTTACAATCGGCTTTCAAGTTTTTGTTTATAAATGTCAGTCGAGTGACTGAACCATCTCCAATATCTACCTCTTCTAATGGATCGGCCGACGTAAAACCTTGTCCAAGTTTATCCATGTCATCCAACTCCTCTACAGACTCATACATATCGTTCTCGCTGGACCGATATTTCACAAGACGTTTTTGTAACCACTCAGAGCTAGAATCCATTTAAACATATCATACCTTGGAGCCGATTGCATTCAGTCGGCTTTAAAGAGACGGGCACAAAACCATTCTTGGTTGCGCTGAGAAAATCAAACTCTGATAAGTCACGTCCCGTCAAGCAAGTAGCATTGGGATGTTGCCAATCCACCGATGCATCGGCCAAAGCAACACAGGCCGAGTTATCCGCATGAATGACTTCCACTTCATCATCAACCCACTGAATCAAAAACTGGTGCATAGTGGATGGCACGCACTGGTTTGCATGAACCCAATCACGGCCTAGTATGACGTTGTAGTTACCTTGCACCTCAGCGACAAAGAATGCAGTAGCCAAAGTTTTGCTTCCGACTGTAAGCTCCACATACATCACACCTTTGGCTTCAGTTTTCTCTTTGCCTTCAAACTCGTTAAGCACCATATTGGTCTTGATCAATTCTTCATCAGGCAAACCCAATTTCTTGAAGACCGAATAGGGCATAAGGTTTACCACAGCACCACCATCAACAAGCATCTGAGTGAGCGGCGACCCATTGACATGACCTCTGAGATATAATGGTTTCAGATGCGTTACTGGTTCTTTTGGCTTCTCGAATATCGTGTTTTTAGGGCCAAAATCCAGCTGAGCCACCTCCCCTTCCTCATCTACAGCACGAAACTCAGCAGGCAAGTAATACACCATATTGATATCCATACCTTCATGAACCGGTGTAGACTCATAGTCCAACATATCAGCCTCCTCCTCAAGTGCATCCACCGATTCAGAAATTTGTCCGAGTGAAGAGGAAGCAATAGGTAACGTAGACGATGCAATGATTGCGTCGTCCTTTTTTGGTAGTGTAGGTGCTGCTGTGATAGGCGTAGAGGCCAATGTATCTCGTATTTGTTTGGGCCTCCACACTTGTTTTGTAGGTACCATGGGCCGAGTGTCATTGAACAATTTATCCCTTTGCTTCTCAGCCTCTTGTTCTGCCATCTCTTGGCTCCTTAACCTCTGTAGTTTCCTCTTCTGTGTCTTTGTTAGCCCTGGAGGACACCACTTTGGCTGAGTGTATTTAGGATCTCTCGTTTTTACTCGGCTGGCGCTTGCTTCATGGTCATTAGCCGAGTGCTTTGGCGCAATAGAAAGTATCGGCTCATCCGGTTTGCTATGCACAATTGGCTGCTGTATGGCAAATGTTTTGGTGCCCAAGATATGTGAGTCGGCATCCGTTTTCTCCTTGCTTTTTACCGACTCAACTGCTGCAACACTTGGTGACTTAACACGCCATTCTTTTCGACTTTCCAGATGCATGAAATTTCCACTCGGCGCAGCTTTTTACTCTGATGGAATCCACTCGGATGGATGTCACTCGGATGGAATTCACTCGGATGGAATCCAGTCGGATGGAATCTACTTGGCCACATTTTTTCACTCGGATAGCTTCCACCTGGGTGCATCCTTACACTCGGATAATTTCCACTCGGTCGCATATTTTGACCAGCCGACTGATAGTCACCGATGTTGAGTCGGCCATTATATGAGTAATCAAGTCGATCCCACACAGATTGCCTCTGCTCTTCTGAAAACTGTGCCTTTGGTCCACTCAGTTTTGTATACCGACTGAACATATCAGCTGATGGTGACCTTGGTTGTTTCAGATGAGTCGGTCGATTGAAACTAGAACCGGCCGACTGGTTAGCATACTTGGATAGCAACATATCAAAAGTTGGCTTGGTCCGCTTGCGCTGCACTTTAGCTTCATTCTTATTCCACTTGCCAACTTCTGGACTCTTGGGCTTGACAAATTTAACATGAGTATTTTCTTGCACTTGCGGTTGCCCCCCGAGTGTAGGATTCTTGATGGTGATTTTGATCACTTCCTCGCCATCGGGTTGCTTATCAAGTACAACCTGTCTCCCCAAGACCTTGTTGTCCTCCTTGTCTTTTCTGGGCTCACCGACAATGACATTAGCTTTATTAGCAGATTCGGCTACCTCCGGCCGAATGAGTAGCTTCTTCCCCTCCAAATCCATGGTATTCATTGGAAAAGGCTGTTTATCAACTTGCATTTCAGAAAAGTTCAATCGTCCGTCATTAATGGCCGATTGTATCTGTCGTCGAAAAACATTGCAATCGTTAGTAGCATGAGAAAAAGAATTATGATACTTGCAATAAGCGCGCCGTTTCATCTCTTCAAACGGCGGCAAAGTATGAGTTATTCTAATAATTTTAGCTTGCAGCAAAGCATCAAATATTTTATCACACTTGGCAATGTTAAAAGTAAACTTCATCTCTTCATCACGATTCTTATGAATCGGTTTCAGATCATTGCAAGTAAATGGTTTGGCCTTAGATGGCCAAACAAATTCAGTAGAAAAAACATCACCCTCATCGTCCGAGTGATCACTATCATATTCGATCATATTCATCTTTGGACGATCGGCTTTGTATCTATGCACTTCTTTGAGGTCTTTGCTTCGGCTTTCCTGAGCCAAAGCCCTTTGTAAGACTTGGTTGATATTTAAGAACTCATAGCCTTCTAGCTTTTCTCTGATGGGAGTTCTCAAACCACTTAGCACTAGGTCTGCCAAGTCTCTCTCGGTTATCACCAAACTAAAACACCGGTTTTTTGTTTCTCTAAATCTCTTGACGTAATCGGAGACCAATTCATCATGCTTCTGCTTAACCGATGTTAGATGTGACAACTTGAGTTCATTGTCGCCGCTATAAAAGTGATCATGAAACTTCTGCTCTAGCTGCGAGCAAACCCGAATGGAACCATGGGGTAAAGAAGAAAACCATGAAAATGCGGTACCAGTTAATGATAAAGGAAATAAACGCACTTTCAATTCGTTCAATGAGCCTGCCTCACCCAATTGTGCTAAATATTGACTAACATGCTCCCATGTGGTTTTTGTGCCTTCTCCATTAAATTTAACAAAATCTGGAATTTTATATCCTGGAGGGCACTGGATGGCATCAAAGTACTCGGGGTACGGCTTTTGGTAAATCCGATTCCGAGGTAACTCAACTCCAAAATTCTCTTGAAGCATCTTAGCCATCTGCTCTCTAAGATTAGCTAGACCATCATCCATAGTGGACGATGACGCTTGTGGCAGTGGCATAGGAGGAGTAGGGTTACTAGCTGTAGGTAAGAATTGTGGCATGTATGTCGACCCAAAATTTGGTAGTGGTCGAGTGGTTATAGGTGTAGGTAGGGTTTGGTTCAGCGCTGCCACCGAACCTGGCATGCTCATAATAGGGTTGATGGGTGCAGTCACAATCTGATTTGTATGGGTAGGATAATAAGCCATCGGCACAGGAGGCGCCGATGCAATAGGTAAAGCTAGATTAGGGTTTTGCACACTAGCAGCTACACCATCATTACCACTAGATGATTGAGATGTATTCTTCTGAGCATTAGTATTTTCTATGAAAGTTTGATAGACTAGATTGTTACCATCAGCAATACAACTTTCAATCTCAGCCCACTGCTCAGGAGAAAAGGCAGTACTTACAGAGGGTTTAACCTGTTCAGTTTGAAGAGGAGGGAACTTGATTTCTTCAATCGGAGTGACGTTGCCTTGGCGATCTTTCTTGAATTTTGCAAGGAACTTCTGCAGGTCCTTCTCCTCGTGCGCCTTCTTGTACTCCTCATAGACTTGGCGATGATCGGCCGATATCTCATAAAGACTGGGCTTAATGATGTTATCGGCGTCTACCTCAGATGGCTTGGGAAGATCGGACATGGTGGATGATGATGATTGATCTTCGTCCCCAGTGGAGTCGCCAAAAAGGTGTGTTAACACACGAACACGTCACGTGTACCCTCGACACCGGGGGTGATGCACCGCAGCTCACGTCGAAGGAGACCCGGCCGACAGCGCGATACGCAAGACAGTCGACGGGCGCTTTTGCAGACCCGAAAACCCCACACCCCCGGGAGGGACCCCGTCAGGGAGTGCGGCGGCTATGGGCTGCCCTAGGTCGATTCGCTCGCCCCTAGAGCCTCGGAATTCGCAGCTCCACACGAAGAACAGCGAAGAACGAGATAGAAAAACGGTGGAGAGATAAAACGTATATGAAAAAGTAGTATATTGATTTGTTTGATTGTGTGTTGTTTCAATCGGCCGTCACCCCCAACATATATAAGAGGCGGCTGGACTTCCCGTACAAGTAAAGGATTCATCTAGGCTTTCCTTACAAGAAAAATTACATCAATTCACGTCCTAGAGTCCTAATTCTATTCCAACTCGGATTCAGTCTGAATCTGGCCCAAACTCTGTCTTCCTTCTCGCGCGGGCCGCCGGGCTTGCATATGATCTCCGATCAAGATGGCCCAAATATCAAACTTATGTGCCTCAACGATACGAACAACTCTCATGTTGATCACTTTTTCAAATAAGGCCATCCTGAATACTTTTTGAGGTCATCTTTATCTCCCAGTCGGACTCGGTCTTGCAGTAGACTGGATTATCCGAGTCTTGTAGTGAATTTGTAGGCTATATACTATCTCTGATGATGATGACTCCAAAATCCAAAGTTTACCGTCTTGATGATACGCACAACTTCTGTATTGAACACTTCTTCATCCGAGGTCATCTTGATAAACTTTCAGGCATATGTTCAGTTTCACTCGGATTCGAGCTCATCCACTCGGATTAGAGTCATTCACTTGGATTCTCCCGCTGGATTTTTTCACTCGGATGTTTAGAATCTTTCACTCGGAATACAATTTTCACTCGGATGACCATATTTTCACTCGGAAGGCAATATTTCCACTCGGATGACTATATTTCCACTCGGAAGGCAATATTTCCACTCAGAAGGCATTATGTTATTCGATCGGCAAGTTTTCGTCCCGATGGTAATCTTTTCACTCGGAATATTTTTACCTGGAGGACAATTTCACTCGGATGACCATATTTCCATTCGGATAATAATAAGTTCATCCGGCCAGCAAACTTTCACTCGACCGGTAAATTTCCACTCGACCGGTAAACTTTCACTCGGATGGTAAACTTTTCACTCGGATTTTCCGACTGAAAACATAGCCTGATCTTGATTTGTCTCTCCAGGCCTCATACGACCTCGGATTGAGACGAATTATATATGAAAATCGATCGGCTCGACGAGACGAAACTTGTTTGTGTTGAAGGTTTTTCAATTCAAGGCCGTCTTGAAGGCCGAATTGCTCACGCATTACATCAGACACTCATCAACACATGTCTGGTATCAAGCGTAATATTTTGGTCTCTGGCCTGTCTAGACCGTATTGACTATAACTTTTGCATATGAACTCGGATTGAGATGATTTATATATGAAAATCGATCGTCTCGACGAGATGAAGACAATCCTTTAGAGCACTCCTTCATCTGAGGTCATATTGAGGGCGTAATCGGCCGAAAAGCACTCAGAACATTAAATTTTGTCACTCGGAGTACAACTTCAGCCACTGAGATGAGGTCGAATGGCGATAGCCTAAACATCAAAGTTGTTCCACTCGACGATATGAAACTTTCTCATGCTGAAAATCCTTTCACTCTGTATCTTGCCAAAATCAGGTGTCAACAAGGAGGATATACTATTACCAGAGAGGAGGCATATGAGCACGAGAGGAGAGCGGAGGCCGCTCGTCGCCACACTGCAGGTCAGGAGGTGATAGCCGCTGCATCACAGTACGACCCCAGCAACTATTATTATGGATATCAGCCAGGCCAGCCGTGGCCATAGACCAACTTAGGCCAAAAGCCTAAGCTTGTGGTGTACGTATTTCCCACCGACATTACATTTATGTTCACACACTCATTGCTATATGTCGGTGCTCATACTTTTTCATTGTATCATCCATGCTAGTTTATTTCCTATTATGCTTTCTTCTTGTGTGTTTAATAAACCTTAAGAAAAACCAAAAACATTAGTTGTAGCCTTTAATCAGTTTAATTTCCATGCTTGTAGTAGTAATTAAAAAGAAAACCCAAAAATATTTCTTGTTCTTCTTTTGCTTGTTGGGAGCTTTCCCGTGTAAATAGTTTTATTTCTTTTCTTATCTTTGGGGGTCAGTAGGAGAATACCATGATTAAATTATTGAAGTGGCTCTTATATGCTTTATTGTTGATTTAACAAAGAGCCCATATTGCCTTGTCTTCTCCTGTTTATTGAATGCTCGCAGATTCTAGCTTAGTCCAATGCAGGTGCACTCTTATTATTATTCACATCATTCGGTCGTACAAGTGAAAGGCAATTATGATGATATATGATGGACTGATTGAGATGAGAAAAGCTGGTATGAACTCGACCTCTTTTGCTTTTGTAAATATGATGAGTTCATCGTTCTTGATTCAGCTTGTTATTAATAAACATGTTTGCAATGACAATTAGAGATCATAGTTGCTTGTGCCATGCTTGATTACCTATGAGTTATAATGGTTTACCTTGCGTGCCAACATGTTATTAAAATGGTTATGATGTGGTATGATAGGATGATATCCTCCTCTGAATGATTTAAGTGACTTGACTTGGCATATGTTCATGCATGTAGTTGAAACAAATCAACATAGCCTTTACGATATTTATGTTCATGGTGGATTATATCCTACTCATGCTTGCATCCAATGTATATTAATTTTAATGCATGTACATGGCTGTTGTCACTCTCTAGTTGGTCGCTTCCCAGTCTTTTGCTAGCCTTCACCTGTACTAAGCGGGAATACTACTTGTGCATCCAAATCCCTTAAACCCCAAAGTTATTCCACATGAGTCCACTATACCTACCTATATGCGGTATCTACCTGTCGTTCCAAGTAAATTTGTATGTGCCAAACTCTAAACCTTCAAATAATCATCCTGTTTTGTATGCTCGAATAGCTCATGTATCAACTAGGGTTGTCTGTATCTTCCATGTTAGGCGGGTTATTCTCAAGAGGAGTGGACTCCGCTCCTCACTCACGAGATAAATGGCTGGTCACCGGGATGCCCAGTCTCATGCTTTATGCAAATTAAATCAAAATAATTGCAACCAAAACTCCCCCTGGGACCTGATGTATGTTGGAGGCACTCGTTGTTTCGAGCAAGCCATGGATTGATGTTTGTTGGTGGAGGGGGTGTATAAACTTTACCATTTTGTTTGGGAACCGCCTATAATGTGTGTAGCATGGAAGATATCGCCATCTCTTGGTTGTTATGTTGACAATGAAAGTATACCGCTCAAAATATTATTCACCTCTATTTCAAAACCGAGCTCTGGCACCTCTACAAATCCCTGCTTCCCTCTGCGAAGGGCCTATCTATTACTTTTATGTTGAGTCACCACCCTCTTATTAAAAAGCACCAGTTGGAGAGCACCGCTGTCATTTGCATTCATTACTATTAATTTATATTGGGTGTGACTATGATTGGATCTCTTTTACCATGAATTACAATGTCTAGTCAGTCTTTGATCTTTAAAGGTGCTCTGCATTTATGTTTTGCGGTCTCAGAAAGGGCTAGCGAGATGCCATCTTGTTATATCATATTGTGATTGTTTTGAGAAAGTGTTGTCATCCGAGATTTATTATTATGGCTTGCTAGTTGATTATGCTATTGATACGGGTAATCATGAGACCTGAGAATTATTGCAAATATGGTTAGTTGTAATCTTTGCTGAAAACCTGAATGCTAGCTTGACATATTTACAACAACAAGAGCAAACAGAGTTTGTAAAAGTTTTTTCTTTATTTCTTTCAGTTTGTCAACTGAATTGCTTGAGGACAAGGAAGAGTTTAAGCTTGGGGGAGTTGATACATCTCCGTTGTATCTACTTTTCCAAACACTTTTGCCCTTGTTTTGGACTCTAACTTGTATGATTTGAATGGAACTAATCCGAACTGACGTTGTTTTCAGCAGAATTGCCATAATGTTGTTTTATGTGCAGAAAATAAAAGTTTTCGGAATGACCTGAAACTCCACGGAATATCTTACAATAAATAATAAAAAATCCTCGCCAAAGATGAAGACCAGGGGGCCACACCCTTGCCACGAGGGTGGGGCACCCTCCCCCTAGGGTGCGCCCCCTACCTTGTGGGCCCCCTGGAGACCCCCCGACTCCAATTCCAACTCTATATAACTGCTTCCGGGGAGAGAAAAATAGGAGAGAAGAAATCGTCGCGTTTTACGATACGGAGCCGCCGCCAAGCTCTAAAACCTCTCGGGAGGGCTGATCTGGAGTCCGTTCGGGGCTTCGGAGAGGGGATTCGTCATCGTCGTCAGCATCTACCATCCTCCATCACCAATTTCATGATGCTCACCGCCGTGCGTGAGTAATTCCATTGTAGACTTGCTGGACGGTGATGTGTTGGATGAGATTTATCATGTAATCGAGTTAGTTTTGTTAGGGTTTGATCCCTATTTTCCACTGTGTTCTGAGATTGATGTTGCTATGACTTTGCTATGCTTAATGCTTGTCACTAGGGCCCGAGTGCCATGATTTCAGATCTGAACCTATTATGTTTTCATCAATATATGAGAGTTCTAGATCCTATCTTGCAAGTCTATAGTCACCTATTATGTGTTATGATCCGTTAACCCCGAAGTGACAATAATCGGGATACTTACCAGTGATGACCGTAGTTTGAGGAGTTCATATATTCACTATGTGCTAATGCTTTGTTCCGGTTCTCTATTAAAAGGAGGCATTAATATCCCTTAGTTTCCATTAGGACCCCGCTGCCACGGGAGGGTAGGACAAATGATGTCATGCAAGTTCTTTTTCTTAAGCACGTATGACTATATTCGGAATACATGCCTACATTACATTGACGAATTTGAGCTAGTTCTGTGTCACCCTATGTTATGACTGTTACATGATAAACCGCATCCGGCATAATTATCCATCATTGATCCGATGCCTACGAGCTTTCCATATACTGGTATACGCTTATTTACTTTCCCGTTGCTATTGTTACAATCACTACAAAATACCAAAGACATTACTTTGCTTTCATTACTCTTTTGTTACCGTTACCATCACTATCATATTACTTTGCTACTAAACACTTTGCTGCAGATACTAAGTTTCTAGGTGTGGTTGAATTGACAACTCAGCTGCTAATACTTGAGAATATTCTTTGGCTCCCCTTGTGTCGAATCAATAAATTTGGGTTGAATACTCTACCCTCGAAAGCTATTGCGATCCCCTATACTTGTCGGTTATCACTCCCCGATCGTTTTAGGGTATATGGGTATATATAGGAGGAAGAAGTGCGTCAGGGGGGGCACGAGGGGCCCACGAGGCTGGAGGCCGCGCCCAGGGGGGGTGGGTGCGCCCCCTGCCTCGTGGCTTCCTCGTTGATCCCCTGACGTGCACTCCAAGTCTTCTGGGCTTCTTCTGATCCAAAAATAAGTTCCGTGAAGTTTCAGGTCAATTGGACTCCGTTTGATTTTCCTTTTCTGTGATATTCTAAAACAAGGAAAAAACAGAAACTGGCATTGGGCTCTGGGTTAATAGGTTAGTCCCCAAAATCATATAAAATAGCATATAAAACATCCAAGGTTGATAATATAATAGCATGGAACAATCAAAAATTATAGATACGTTGGAGACATATCAGCATCCCCAAACTTAATTCCTGCTCGTCCTCGAGTAGGTAAATGATAAAAACAGAATTTTTGATGTGGAATGCTACCTAACATATTTATCCATGTAATTCTCTTTATTGTGGCAAGAATATTCAGATTGATAAGATTCAAGACAAAAGTTTAATATTGACATGAAAACAATAATACTTCAAGCATACTAACAAAGCAATCATGTCTTCTCAAAATAACATGGCCAAAGAAAGTTATCCCTACAAAATCATATAGTCTGGCTATGCTCCATCTTCACCACACAAAGTATTTAAATCAGGCACAACCCCGATGACAAGCCAAGCAATTGTTTCATACTTTTTATGTTCTCAAACTTTTTCAATCTTCACGCAATACATGAGCGTGAGCCATGTACATAGCACTATAGGTGGAATAGAATGGTGGTTGTGGAGAAGACAAAAAGGGAGAATATAGTCTCACATCAACTAGGCGTATCAACGGGCTATGGAGATGCTCATCAATAGATATCAATGTGAGTGAGTAGGGATTGCCATGCAACGGATGCACTAGAGCTATAAGTATTTGAAAGCTCAACAAAAAGAACTAGTGGGTGTGCATCCAACTTGCTTGCTCATGAAGACCTAGGGAATTTTGAGGAAGCCCATCATTGGAATATACAAGCCAAGTTCTATAATGAAAGATTCCCACTAGTATATGAATGTGACAACATAGGAGACTCTCTATCATGAAGATCATAGTGCTACTTTGAAGCACAACTGTGGTAAAAGGATAGTAGCATTGCCCCTTCTCTCATTTTCTCTCATTTTTTATTTTTTTTATTTGGGCCTTTTCTCCCCCTTTTTTTATGGCATCTTTTTTTCTCTTTTTTTCGTCCGGAGTCTCATCCTGACTTATGGGGGAATCATAGTCTCAAAACTTTATCAAGGTATGTGCTTTGTGAAAGTCTAATTAAGCGTTTTGATCCATCTCTATATATCTTGATGCCCAATATATAAGCAGCTTCACCGAGGTCTTTCATTGAAGAACTCTTATTCAAGTATCCTTTTATGCTATCCAGAAATTCTATATCACTTCCAATCAACAATATGTCATCTACATATAATATTAGAAATGCTACAGAGCTCCCACTCACTTTCTTGTAAATACAGACTTCTCCAAAAGTCTGTATAAAACCATATGCTTTGATCACACTATCAAAATGTTTATTCCAACTCCGAGATGCTTGCACCAGTCTATAAATGGATCGCTGGAGCTTGCACACTTTGTTAGCATCCTTTGGATCGATAAAACCTCCAGGTTGCATCATATACAACTCTTCTTCCAGAAATCCATTCAGGAATGCAGCCTTTACATCCATTTGCCAAATTTCATAATCATAAAATGTGGCAATTGCTAACATGATTCAGACGGACTTAAGCATCGCTACGGGTGAGAAGGTCTCATCGTAGTCAACTCCTTGAACTTGTCGAAAACCTTTCGCAACAAGTCGAGCTTTGTAGACAGTAACGTTACCGTTACCGTCAGCGGCAGTCTTCTTCTTGAAGATCCATTTATTCTCGATGGCTTGCCGATCATCGGGCAAGTCAACCAAAGTCCACACTTTGTTCTCATACATGGATCCCATCTCAGATTTCATGGCCTCAAGCCATTTCGCGAAATCTGGGCTCATCATCGCTTCCTCATAGTTCGTAGGTTCGTCATGGTCAAGTAACATGACCTCCAGAACAAGATTACCGTACCACCCTGGTGCGGATCTTACTATGGTTGACCTACGAGGTTCGGTAGTAACTTGATCTGAAGTTACATGATCATCATCATTAGCTTCCTCACTAATTGGTGGAGTCACAGGAACAGATTTCTGTGATGGACTACTTTCCAATAAGGGAACAGATGCAGTTACCTCATCAAGTTCTACTTTCCTCCCACTCACTTCTTTCGAGAGAAACTCCTTCTCTAGAAAGGATCCATTTTTAGCAACGAATGTCTTGCCTTCGGATCTGTGGTAGAAGGTGTACCCAACTGTCTCCTTTGGGTATCCTATGAATACACATTTCTCCGATTTGGTTCGAGCTTATCAGGTTGAAGCTTTTTCACATAAGCATCACAACCCCAAACTTTAAGAAACGACAACTTTGGTTTCTTGCCAAACCATAGTTCATAAGGTGTCGTCTCAACGGATTTAGATGATGCCCTATTTAACGTTAATGTAGATGTCTCTAAAGCATAACCCCAAAATGATAGCGGTAAATCAGTAAGAGACATCATAGATCGCACCATATCTAGTAAAGTACGATTATGACGTTCGGACACACCATTACGTTGTGGTGTTCCGGGTGGCGTGAGTTGTGAAACTATTCCACATTGTTTCATATGAAGACCAAACTCGTAACTCAAATATTCTCCTCCACGATCAGATTGTAGAAACTTTATTTTCTTGTTACGATGATTTTCCACTTCACTCTGAAATTCTTTGAACTTTTCAAATGTTTCAGACTTATGTTTCATTAAGTAGATATACCCATATCTGCTTAAATCATCTGTGAAGGTGAGAAAATAACGATACCCGCCGCGAGCCTCAACATTCATCGGACCACATACATCAGTATGTATGATTTCCAACAAATCTTTTGCTCGCTCCATTGTTCCGGAGAACGGAGTTTTAGTCATCTTGCCCATGAGGAGGGCCGGCCCATAGGCCGGGGCAATGGGGCGACCGCCCTGGGCCCCTGGGAGGTAGGGGCCCCGGCCCAGGTAGTAGTAGAGTATACGTCTTACGATATTTCTTCTTTAGATCCAGAAAAATAAGAGGAAAAAATAAGGCCCAAGCCCACCATGTAGTAGAGTATACGTCTCACGGACCGAAAGAATCGATCGCTACGCTGCTGCGGCACTCCATCGATCTCCTCCACTCTTCTCGCCTCCTCGGCTCCTGCCCCAAATTCTCCAATCCCAGATAACAGCGCCACACCACCACCACTCCCGTGCACTACCAAATTCTAGGCTCCGCTCGGTGCATCCATTGATGGAGACCAACAATGCTATTTCCTTCCCCAATCACCTCTCTTTGCATCCTCAACGTTCCCCGTAGACGTTTGAGGCATCACCGCATCAGAGATGGTACATCTACCTCCTTCCCCTAATCAAGTACTCTACTCTTTTGATTAGTTGTTAAATCGCCCGGCGCTCCGCCACTAATTGCTCCATCTGACATCTCCAATTATTCTCTTCCTAGTTCCTACACTTTTGTGGCCTGTTCTTCAAAACTTCACTAGATGCAGGGATGAGAAGGGGGGACGGAGAATAAGTATTGCAGCCTTGCAGATCTGGGAAGCTAATTCAACACCAAGCCATATGCCCATATTCAGGTGCTCTTGTTCCCTCTATTGATTACTTTTTTGCAATTGTTTGGTGACATGTCTTCTAAAAAATGTTTATCAGTCAAAAAAGGAAGCGAAAAAAGAGATGAACTGGTAGAATCCCAAAAGGTTCAATTAATCAATTGAAAAAAAATTAGAAAGAAAAGTTGGATGAAATAAATACTGATGTGGTTATTTATGACTTTTCTTCCAGAAGCATTAGGAGAAACAACAAGATCTGATCATCATATTAAGGAAGATCTGGAGAGACATTTTTTCGGGTAAAGACATTGAATGATGAACAGATTGAAGAGAACATAAACTAATGTAAGTTCTCCTGCATTAACATTATATCTCATAATAACACCAATGCTTCAAGTTGCTATCAGTTTTGACAAGGTTTTCATACTTAGAAGAGCGAGATGATGGTCTCTTTGTGCCACTTAGAAGAGCGATCTTTTGTAGAACTATATTGTTTCCAAACTATTATGATGTAGTTCTCTGGAGCGTTGCAAATAAATGATTTATGGAATGTGTTTTTTAGTTCAAAGACCATCAATTTATGCTACGTACTGAATTGCTTTTAAAATACTATATTCTCTGAATTTTTATCTTTCCATAAGGGCCCCATTTTGTCGTCTCGCCCCAGGGCCCCGAATATGTATGGACCGGCCCTGCCCATGAGGCGTGGTTCGCAAGTACCAAGTGATTCATAATCAAGTGATTCCAAAAGTCTATCAGAATGGAGTTTCTTCATGCGCTTTACACCAATATGACCTAAACGGCAGTGCCACAAATAAGTTGCACAATCATTATCAACTCTGCATCTTTTGGCTTCAATATTATGAATATGTGTGTCACTACTATCGAGATTTAACATAAATAGACCACTCTTCAAGGGTGCATGACCATAAAAGATATTACTCATATAAATAGAACAATCATTATTTTATGATTTAAATGAATAATCATCTCACATCAAACAAGATCCAGATATAATGTTCATGCTCAATGCTGGCACCAAATAACAATTATTCAGCTCTAAAACTAATCCCGAAGGTAGATGTAGAGGTAGCGTGCCGACTGCGATCACATTGGCTTTGGAACCATTTCCCACGTGCATCGTCACCTCGTCCTTAGCCAATCTTCGCTTAATCCATAGTCCCTGTTTTGAGTTGCAAATATTAGCAACAGAACCAGTATCAAATACCCAAGCACTACTGCGAGCATTAGTAAGGTACACATCAATAACATGTATATCACATATACCTTTGTTCACCTTGCCATCCTTCTCATCCGCCAAATACTTGGGGCAGTTCCGCTTCCAGTGACCAGTCCCTTTGCAGTAGAAGCACTCAGTCTCAGGCTTAGGTCTAGACGTGGGTTTCTTCACTTGAGCAGCAACTTGCTTGTCATTCTTCTTGAAGTTCACCTTCTTCCCTTTGCGCTTTTTCTTGAAATGGTCTTATTGACCATCAACACTTGATGCTCTTTCTTGATTTATACCTCCGCAGCCTTTAGCATTGCGAAGAGCTCGGGAATCGTCTTATCCATCCCTTGCATATTATAATTCATCATGAAGCTCTTGTAGCTTGGTGACAGTGATTGAAGAATTATGTCAATGACACTATCATCAGGAAGATTAACTCCCAGTTGAATCAAGTGATTTTTATACCAGACATTTCGAGTATATGCTCACTAACAGAACCATTCTCCTCCATCTTGCAGCTGTAGAACTTATTGGAGACTTCATATCTCTCAATCTGGACATTTGCTTGAAATATTAACTTCAACTCCTGGAACATCTCATATGCTCCATGATGTTCAAAACGTCGTTGAAGTCCCAGTTCTAAGTCGTAAAGCATGACACACTGAACTATTGAGTAGTCATCAGCTTTGCTCTGCCAGACGTTCATAACACCTGGTGTTGCTCCTGCAGCGGGTTTGGCACCTAGCGGTGCTTCCAGGACGTAATTCTTCTGTGCAGCAATGAGGATAATCCTCAAGTTACGGACCGAGTCCGTGTAGTTGCTACCATCTTCTTTCAACTTAGCTTTCTCTAGGAACACATTAAAATTCAACGGAACAACAGTACGGGCCATCTATCTACAACAACATAGAGATGCAAAATACTATCAGGTACTAAGTTCATGATAAATTAAAGTTCAATTAATCAAATTACTAAAGAACTCCCACTTAGATAGACATCCCTCTAATCATCTAAGTGACCACGTGATCCATATCAACTAAACCATGTCCGATCATCATGTGAGATGGAGTAGTTTTCCATGGTGAACATCACTATGTTGATCATATCTACTATATGATTCACGCTCGACCTTTCGGTCTCAGTGTTCCGAGGGCATATCTGCATATGCTAGGCTCGTCAAGTTTAACCCGAGTATTATGCGTGTGCAAAACTGGCTTGCACCCATTGTATGTGAACGTAGAGCTTATCACACCCGATCATCACGTGGTGTCTCGGCACGACGAACTTTTGCAACGGTGCATACTCAGGGAGAACACTTGTACCTTGAAATTTAGTGAGAGATCATCTTATAATGCTACCATTGATCTAAGCAAAATAAGATGCATAAAGGATAAACATCACATGCAATCAATATAAGTGATCTGATATGGCCATCATCATCTTGTGCCTTTGATCTCCATCTCCAAAGCACCGTCATGATCACCATCGTCACCGGCGCGACACCTTGATCTCCATCGTAGCATCGTTGTCGTCTTGACAACTATTTCTTCTACGACTATCGTTATCGCTTGGTGATAAAATAAAGCAATTACATGGCAATTGCATTTCATACAATAAAGCGACAACCATATGGCTCCTGCCAGTTGCCGATAACTCTATTACAAAACATGATCATCTCATACAATAAAATTTAGTATCATGTCTTGACCATATCACATCACAACATGCCCTGCAAAAACAAGTTAGACGTCATTTACTTTGTTGTTGCAAGTTTCACGTGACTGCTACGGGCTGAGCAAGAACCGTTCTTACCTATGCATCAAAAACCACAAGCGGTACAGTGATTGCTTTTTGATCTTCAGAAAGAACCCCGTTCACTGAATCCGATTCAACTAAAGTTGGAGAAACTGACACCCACCAGCCACATGTGCGAAGCACGTTGGTAGAACCAGTCTCGCGTAAGCATACTCGTAATGTCAGTCTGGACCTCTTCATCCAACAATATCGTCGAATCAAGAATCAACTAGTGATGGCAAGCAATATGTATATACTCACGCCCACAACTCCTTTATGTTCTACTCGTGCATATAACATCTACGCATAAACCTGGCTATGCACACGCAAGATCATGGTGATGCATAGCAACAAGAGGGGAGAGTGTTGTCCACGTACCCTCGTAGACCGTAAGCGGAAGCGTTGTGACAACGCGGTTGATGTAGTTGTACGTCTTCACGATCGACCGATCCTAGTACCGAACGTACGGCACCTCCGCGATCTGCACACGTTCGGCTCGATGATATCCCTGACCACCCTCCAAGCAAATGATTGGAAACGATTGCTTGGAACTGCCCCCCCCCCCCCCCCCGAGCGAATGAATTGTTCAATGGGAGCAGCTCTCAGGCAAGCAGTCACCAGATATTCGGGTCATTTGTTTATAGTTTGATTAAGAACTAATACGTGCACATCCAAAAGAAAACACAAATATGTGCACATAAAAATATGGCGATCTAGGCAGTACCTACCACCAGAATTACACTTTTTTGGACTTAATCATGATAGTGTCTTTCCTTTGGCAATGAAAAACACCGATAGGAACACATCATTTGATATCATCTACAACTATTATTTGTATTCCCCTTCAAATCTAGTTAATCTAAATAATCATAAAATATATACATTCTTTTCATAAACATGAAGTTAGTAATAGAAATGTATATGCTATGTTTGGTGACCTATTTCCAGCACAAAGAAGCATATAGGAATATGTCGTCTATTTTTTTATCTTTTAGGTCTACATCATTATCTTTTGAATTCAAACAACAACATGAATAGGAACATATTATGTAAAAGAGAATTTTGATGGAAAATATAATCTTTTGAAAACACATCTACTTTACCCCAATTGTCTAGACACAATTTCTAAGTCAGGCATGTTTGACCAAGTTATGTGGGTATTTGGTTCTAGCCAAAACTAAAGCAAGATTATTTTTGTAAGAAATAAGCTTCGCACGTCATACCCAAAAAAGTATGGCAAAAAAATTTTAGGCAAGCCAAAGTGTTGCTAAGTATTTAACCACCTAAGATAATTGACGAGGGAATACCTACGAGGTAGGCACAAGGTTAGGCCCAGCCAAATGCCTAGGCCCATCAAGCTTACGACCAAAATAATATTGGGCCAAGGGGTTCCTCGCTGAGCCCATCAAGGTTACAACCCAAAAGTTCACAAGCCATGAGATTCCACACCAAAGGGCTAAGTGCCCATAGTCAGATTCTACACTCCCTGATGAACATGTACTGATAGTCAGTCATTCCTAGACGGGTAGCGGTCAGACGTCTCACAGTTAAATGAACAAAGGGGCACCCATGATCTCCATGACGCATTGAATGCTATGTTACCCAACAATAGTATATCTAGTTAAATACGACAGATATTAGTAATAATGACCATAAACAGTTCGTTGTGGACAAAACCATCAATATTATTAAATACCAACTCATTATAACACCTCTCCCAGCTCACTCCATACAAGCTGGAGAAGGGCATAAGGCAGAAGGTTAAAGTCTCTCATTCAGTAACATACGCGAAGAGCAAGAACATCACACATGAGTAGGGTGTTATCTCCGCTGACGAGGGACTGAACCTATATAATCGTTTGTGCCTACTCCCATTTGCACATTGGGTAGACACGACGCTCCTACTTTCATACCCCGTTAGTATTATCAGGATTATATCCACAACAATAATACAAGTGTGGCAAACAGTGAGAAAGTTAGTCACGAACCAAGCAGGCCCCAGTATTTTTATTAGCATATCTCGTAACATCCTGTGGCACCGACCATAGACAATTTCTCTCAGCTAAGTCGGCTTTAAACATCTCATTAGATTCTAGAGGTGCAAATGATTTGAATGGTTTGTTTATGTAAGTTTTATTCAGATAAATTAGGCAGTTTTCAGTTCCCTATAATTCAGATTTGCATCAACACAAGATTAATGACCTGGCAAATTGTATACAGTAGACTAGAAACATCTAGCATATATGCAAATGGACCAAAGACACATGTCAATGGAGAGAGGTTTAGAACATGCGAGAGTTCACAGAAAACTCTAGTGCTACATCGTCATCAAACATGGTTGTGAAGACGAGGTGGCCGTCCGTCGTAGACGAAGCAGGCGGGTGGATCTCACTTGGTGCATGTTCTTAAGGAACACAGTTTTGAAGCAACACAACACTAGGAACTCGGATAGCGCGTGTATATTCTGCTTATTGTTGTGTCTATTCTGCATGTAGCCTCTCTCTCCTCCGCATCTCCTCAACACAGAGAGGACGCCTAGAAGAGTGAAAATATGCAACTGACATGTGGTGAAAGAACTCTCCGGAAGTGAAAAACGTGTCCACAGCGAGATCAAGTATTTTTTTTTATTTTTTTCGAGAGTATGTCAATGGCGTATCATATTTTTATAGAAGAGAGAAATAATAATTACAAGAGTCCTGCGACGGATGTGAACATCGGTCACCGGTTCACCCACACCTACAAAGCCTTAGGTCAACTCCTCACAAATCTATCTAATCCTCCAACACCTACACCTGCACGTTTCAACTCACCCATCTCCTCGATTATCCAACTAGCTAACTCTCCTGGTCCCTTGGTTTGCTCCGGTCGGCGAAAGACTCTAGCATTTCTCTGTTTTCAGAGTGACCAAGCCGCTTCGATGACGAACGTGTCGAAGCCCCTCCCGTCCTTGCCTTGAAAAGTGGTTCTTACTCTCAACCACCATTCTGCAAATGTGTCGCTCACGGACGGTCCAGCCACATTCAGATGTAGCGTGTCAAAGCACATATGCCAAACCTCACACGCGTAGACGCACTGGACCAAAATGTGCTCCGAATTGTCCTCTTCCTGCAGACACGTGTAACTGCAAGCCGTGCCACGCCCTCATGTCCGAAGTCCACAGTCTATGTTGCACTGCCAGCCAAGCGAATATTTTGCATTTAAGCGGTGCCCAGCTGCGCCAAATACCATTGGCCGTGGGGGAACGGATCCCGCCCTGACAAAGCTGGGGATAGGTGGATTTCGCCGTATATGCTCCCAAGCGATCATGTGGCCAAGTGAAGAGATCCTCGGCATGCTCATCTCTCGGCACCATAGCAATCGCATGCCTCGGGTGCATAAGTTGAATTAGCGCTCCGAATGAGAATTGGAGCTGCAAATCCTGCGTCCAATTCTCCTCCTGTATGGCCTGGGCAACCGTCCTTGTGTTTCTCACTTTAGCACACACTCCATGAGTTAGCGTGGGCGCGATGTCCTTAACTGCAAACCCATGAATCCACCTATCTCTCCAGAACAAGACTTTGTCCCCTCTGCCGACAGTGATGCTCACCAAACTGTCGAACACTCGCCTCGCGTCATCATCCACCAGCATGTGTAATCCTTGCCAAGGCCGGAGCTGATCCGTACGTCTTAACCATTCAAATCTCACTCTGAGTGCGATTGCCTGGAGCTGGAGGTTCTTCACTCCGAGTCCACCAAAAGACATGGGTTTGCAAATTGAACTCCATGCTACTAGGCATTGACCCCCATGAACTCGATCTTTCCCTGCCCAGAAAAAAGCTCTCATCCAGCTATCAATGTCCTCAAGGACCCAAGCCGGCACCTTCATGACCAGTAGATGATGAACTGGCCTAGCCGCCACCACGGACTTCACAAGAACTAGCCTTCCCGAACGTTGCATAAGGCCTCTCTGCCATGTAGGAATGAAATGCCTCACCTGATCTAACAGCGGTTGCCATTGCACCTTTGTGAGTTTCTTGACAGCCAGCTGCAAGCCCAGGTATTTGCAAGGGAATTCCCCCATGGCGCATTGCAGCAGGCTCTCCACTCTAACTCTGTCATCAGGATCTTCAGTAATTAGGATGGCCGATGATTTCCTATAGTTAACCTTGAGTCCCGATGCTTCTCCAAAGATACCCAACGCTCTCCTAACAAACTCGAGCTCAAGTCTAGATGGCCTCACAAAGAGAGCAACATCATCTGCATAAATAGACAGTATTTGCATTGCCGAAATGCCTGTGTAGCTGCTCAACACACCCTCCTGCATGGCCTTAGAAATGATCACCGTAAGTGCCTCCATTGCAATAACAAACAACAGCGGGGAGACCGGGTCCCCTTGCCTAAGCCCTTTGGCATGCCATATTGTTCTACCTGGGACACCGTTAACCAATACACGCGTGCTTGCAGTCATCAGTAGGGCTGCCACCCTCGAAAGACAAAGGGGGCTGAATCCTTTTGCCCGCAACACTTCGAACAAGAATGGCCAGGAGAGGGAATCAAATGCTCGCGTGATGTCCAACTTGAGAAACACTCCGTGATTCTTCCTGGCACGAATTTTCATCGCCACTTGCCTCACGAGCAGGTAGTTGTCGTGATGGCTCCTCCCTCTAATGAACGCTGACTGGTTCACTCCCACCAAGTCAGGCATGCGTCGGCGAACTCTATTTGCAAGCAGCTTGGCGAAAAGCTTGGAAAAGCTGTGCGGCAAGCTGATCGGCCGGAAATCCCCCACCTCCATTGCATCTGACTTCTTAGGAATTAGCACAATAAGCGCTCGGTTCAGCTTGGCAAAACCCCTACTATCACGCACTGCGAGCTTGATCAGAGCCGCCATGATGTCGTTCTTGATTATAGGCCATGCTTTCTGGTAAAACAATCCACTAAAGCCGTCCGGGCAAGGTGCTCGATCCGGGTGCATATCTTTGATGACACACCAAACTTCCTCTTTCGAGAAGATGCCTTCCAAATCAGACAAGTCTAATTCTTCCATCCCCAAAAACCTCAAGTCCAAAGTGTGCCCTCTCGCTTGATCTGATCCCAGGAGATATTGGAAGGCATCCGAAAATATTTCCTCTGTCCGGCCCTGCTCCGTTGCTACCTCATTGCCCACACGCACATGAGGAAGAAGTTCGTCGCACGCCTACCATTTGCCACCGCTTGGAAGAACTTAGTGTTTGCATCGCCCTCTCGTATCCATCTATGCCTCGATCTCTACCACTCGATAGTTCTTCCAATGAGGCAAGCCCAAGCAGAGACATCTTGAGGGCGCGCCTCAGCCAGGTTTCTAGCTCTGTGAGCCCTCTCGATTCCATTGCTTGGTCCAATCGAAGGATGACCAGTGTCGCTACCGCCATCAAAAGTTTCATGTTACCCACTTTCTTCTGACCCCATGCCTGAAGCGCAGCTCCCGTATTTCTAAACAGCGCGTCCAATCTCTTGAAAGGGTCCACTATCGCTGGATCACAAACCCAGGCATCCTTAACAGCTTGCTCAAAGCTCTCGAGCTTGGGCCAAAAAGCCTTGAACCGGAAGCGTTTCTTGGGCCAGAAAGCTGCACTAGTGGTGATGTGTAAGGCCGCGTGGTCGGAAACACTCCTAGAAAGGGCTTGGAGTAAGCAATCTGTCCATGCCAGTGTTGGGGAACATAGTAATTTCAAAAAAAATCCTACGCACACGCAAGATCATGGTGATGCATAGCAACGAGAGGGGAGAGTGTTGTCTACGTACCCTCGTAGACCGTTCACGGAAGCATTATATCAACGCGGTTGATGTAGTCGTACGTCTTCACGTCCGACCGATCCAAGTACCGAAAGCACGGCACCTCCGAGTTCTGCACACGTTCGGCTCGGTGACGTCCTCACCTTCTCGATCCAGCAAGAGGGGCGAAGTAGTAGATGAGTTCCGGCAGCACGACGGTGTGGTGACGGTGTTGGTGAAGAACAATCTCCGTAGGGCTTCGCCTCAACACTACGAAAACTATGACGGAGGATAAACTAGAGGAGATGGGGTTGCCGGCACACGGCTTGGTGTTTCTTGATGTGTCTTTGGTGCTAGCCCTGCCCCTCTATTTATATGTTGAGCCCTGGGGTCGAAACTTGGAGTAAAAGCCTCCACAAAGTCGGTTTCACCCGAAAGGCAAGAGTCCTTCTCGGACTCCAGGGCCAGACGCCAGGGTTCCCGGCGTCTGGGTCCAGACGCCGGGAACCCTGGCGTCTGGCCCCTGGACTCCGCAAAACTTCTTTTTGCGCTTTCCAAAAACCTTGTGGGCTTTCCCCTTTGGCCCAAATAAAGTGTTCTCGTACCCAAACATTTCGGGAAACATCCGGAACCCCTTCCGGTGATTTCCGGAACCCTTCCAGTGACCAAACACTATTATCCCATATATCAAACTTTGTCTCCGGACCATTCCGGAGTTCCTCGTCATGTCCGTGATCTCATCCCGGACTCCGAACAACATTCGGTCACCAACATACATAACTCACATAGTACTATATCGTCAACGAACGTTAAGCGTGCGGACCCTACGGGTTCGAGAACTATGTAGACATGACCGAGACACCTCTCTGGTCAATAACCAATAGCGGGACCTGGATGCCCATATTGGCTCCTACATATTCTACGAAGATCTTTATCGGTCAGACCGCATAACAACATACATTGTTCCCTTTGTCATCGGTATGTTACTTGCCCGAGATTCGATCGTCGGTATCTCAATACCTAGTTCAATCTCGTTACCGGCAAGTCTCTTTACTCGTTCCCGTAATACATCATCTCGCAACTAACTCATTAGTTGTAATGCTTGCAAGGCTTATGTGATGTGCATTACCGAGAGGGCCCAGAGATACCTCTCCGGCAATCGGAGTGACAAATCCTAATCTCGAAATACGCCAACCCAACATTCACCTTTGGAGACACCTGTAGAGCTCCTTTATAATCACCCAGTTACGTTGTGACGTTTGGTAGCACACAAAGTGTTCCTCCGGTAAACGGGAGTTGCATAATCTCATAGTCATAGGAACATGTATAAGTCATGAGGAAAGCAATAGCAACATACTAAACGATCGAGTGCTAAGCTAACGGAATGGGTCAAGTCAATCACATCATTCTCCTAATGATGTGATCCCGTTAATCAAATAACAACTCTTTGTCTATGGTTAGGAAACATAACCATCTTTGATTAATGAGCTAGTCAAGTAGAGGCATACTGGTGACGTTTGGTTTGTCTATGTATTCACACAAGTATTATGTTTCCGGATAATACAATTCTAGCATGAATAATAAACATTTATCATGATATAAGGAAATAAAATAATAACATTATTATTGCCTCTAGGGCATATTTCCTTCAGCCAGCTCCCAATCAACCGAGACCAAGACCCTGTCTATTCTAGTAAGAGTTGGGTTTTCTCTTTCACTCGACCAGGTGAATCGACGCCCGTGCATATAAAGCTCCTTCAACTCGGTACTATCAACAAAGCTCCGGAATTTGTTCATCATCTTTCGATTGACGTTAGTGTTGCTCTTCTCATTTGCACGCAGGATCATGTTAAAGTCACCGAGCACCATCCAAGGTCTAGGGCAGAACGCGTGCCTAGCCGCCAAGTCCTCCAGGAACTGGGTTTTCGCCTCGTTTCCTTGGGGGCCATAAACCACCGAAATCCACCAATCCTCTCCTGATTTAGGGTGTACCAATCCCGTGAGGAAGTTAGTATCCCTCTGCATACGATCTACCTGCAGTACCGTGGTATCCCTAGCTATGAGCGGCGTGTACCAATCTAGTTCACATTGCTATGTGATTAACACCCAAAGAGTACTAAGGTGTGATCATGTTTTGCCTGTGAGAGAAGTTTAGCCAACGGGTCTGCCATATTCAGATCCGTAAGTATTTTGCACTTTTCTATGTCTACAATGCTTTGCACGGAGCTACTTTAGCTAATTGCTCCCACTTTCAATATGTATCCAGATGAAGACTAAGAGTCATCCGAATCAGTGCCAAAACTTGTATCGACGTAACCCTTTTACGACGAACCTTTTGTCACCTCTATAATCGAGAAACATATCCTTATTCCACTAAGGATAATTTTTGACCGCTGTCCAGTGATCTACTCCTAGATCACTATTGTACTCCCTTGCCGAAATTAGTGTAAGGTATACAATAGGTCTGGTACACAGCATGACATACTTTATAGAACCTATGGCCAAGGCATGACTTGCATTCTCATTCTATTTTCTGTCGTGGTCGGGCTTTGAGTTTTACTCAATTTCACACCTTGTAACATAGGCAAGAATTCTTTCTTTGACTGTTCCATTTTGAACTACTTCAAAATCTTGTCAAGGTATGTACTCATTGAAAAAAACCTATCAAGCGTCTTGATCTATCTCTATAGATCTTGATGCTCAATATGTAAGCAACTTCACCGAGGTTTTCTTTAACAAAATCCTTTCAAACACTCCTTTATGCTTTGCAGAATCATTCTACATTATTTCCGATCAACAATATGTCATACACATATACTTATCAGAAATGTTGTAGTGCTCCCACTCACTTTCTTGTAAATACAGGCTTCACCGCAAGTCTGTATAAAACTATATGCTTTGATCAACTTATCAAAGCATATATTCCAACTCCGAGATGCTTGCACCAGTCCATAGATGGATCGCTGGAGCTTGCATATTTTGTTAGCACCTTTTGGATTGACAAAACCTTCTGGTTGCAGCATATACAACTCTTCTTTAAATCCATTAAGGAATGTAGTTTTGTTTATCCATTTGTCAGATTTCATAAAATGCGGCAATTGCTAACATGATTTGGACAGACTTAAGCATCGCTACGAGTGAAAAAATTTCATCGTAGTCAACACCTTGAACTTTGTCAAAAACCTTTTTTGACAAGTCTAGCTTTGTATATAGTAACACTACTACCAGCGTCCGTCTTCCTCTTGAAGATCCATTTATTTTCTATGGCTTGCCGATCATCGGGCAAATCCATCAAAGTCCATACTTTGTTCTCATACATGGATCATATCTCAGATTTCATGGCCTCAAACCATTTCGCGGAATCTGGGCTCATCATCGCTTCCTCATAGTTCGCAAGTTCGTCATGGTCTAGTAACATGACTTCCAGAACATGATTACCGTACCACTCTGCTGCGGATCTCACTCTGGTTTACCTACGAGATTCGGTAGTAACTTGATCTGAAGTAACATGATCATCATCATTAGCTTCCTCACTAATTGGTGTAGTAGTCACAAGAACAGATTTCTGTGATGAACTACTTTCCAATAAGGGAGAAGATACAATTACCTTATCAAGTTTTCTACTTTCCTCCCACTCACTTCTTTCGAGAGAAACTCCTTCTCTAGAAAGGATCCATTCTCAGCAACGAACATCTTGCCTTCGGATCTGTGATAGAAGGTGTACCCAACATTTTTCTTTTGGGTATCCTATGAAGACGCACTTCTCCGATTTTGGTTTGAGCTTATCAGGTTGAAACTTTTTCACATAAACATTGCAACCTCAAACTTTAAGAAACGACAGCTTAGGTTTGTTGCCAAACCATAGTTCATACGGTGTCGTCTCAATAGATTTAGATGGTGCCCTATTTAACATGAATGCAGCTGTCTCTAATGCATAATCCCAAAACAATAGTGGTAGATTGGTAAGAGACATCATAGTTCGCACCATATCTAATAAAGTACGGTTATGACGTTCGGACACACCATTATGCTGTGGTGTTTCAGGTGGCGTGAGTAGTGAAACTATTTCACATTGTTTTTAACTGAAGGCCAAACTCGTAACTCAAATATTTTACTTCTGTGATCATATCGTAGAAACTTTTTATTTTTGTTACGATGATTCTCCACTTCACTCTGAAATTCTTTGATCTTTTCAAATATTTCAGACTTGTGTTTCATCAAGTAGATATACCCATATCTGCTCAAATCATCTTTGAAGGTCAGAAAATGACGATACCCGCCGCGAGCCTCAACACTCATCGGATCACATACATCAGTATGTATTATTTCCAATAAGTCAGTTGCTCGCTCCATTGTTCCGGAGAACGGAGTCTTAGTCATCTTGCCCATAAGGCATGGTTCACAAGCATCAAGTGATTCATAATCAAGTGATTCCAAAATCCCATCAGCATGGACTTTCTTCATGCGCTTTACACCAATATGACCTAAACGGCAGTGCCACAAATAAGTTGCACTATCATTATTAACTTTGCATCTTTTGTCTTCAATATTATGAATATGTGTATCACTACGATCGAGATCCAATGAACCATTTTCATTGGGTGTGTAACCATATAAGGTTTTATTCATGTAAATAGAACAACAATTATTCTCTAACTTAAATGAATAACCGTATTGCAATAAACATGATCAAATCATATTCATGCTCAACGCAAACACCAAATAACAGTTATTTAGGTTCAACACTAATCCCGAAAGTATAGGGAGTGTGCGATGATGATCATATCAATCTTGGAACTACTTCCAACACACATCGTCACTTCACCCTTAACTAGTTTCTGTTCATTCTGCAACTCCCGTTTCGAGTTACTACTCTTAGCAAGTGAACCAGTATCAAATACCGAGGGGTTGCTACGAACACTAGTAAAATACACATTAATGATATGTATATCAAATATACCTTTGTTCACTTTGCCATCCTTCTTATCCGTCAAATACTTGGGGCAGTTCCGCTTCCAGTGACCAGTCCCTTTGCAGTAGAAGCACTTAGTCTCAGGCTTAGGACCAGACTTGGGCTTCTTCACTTGAGCAGCAACTTGCTTGCCGTTCTTCTTGAAGTTCCCCTTCTTCCCTTTGCCCTTTTATTGAAACTAGTGGTCTTGTCTACCATCAACACTTGATGCTCTTTCTTGATTTCTACCTTCATCGATTTCATCATTATGAAAAGCTCGGGAGTCGTTTTCGTCATCCCTTGCATACTATAGTTCATC
Organism: Triticum urartu; assembly: GCF_003073215.2. NCBI lineage: Eukaryota > Viridiplantae > Streptophyta > Magnoliopsida > Poales > Poaceae > Triticum > Triticum urartu. Next base: position 691,536,114 of record NC_053024.1, read on the forward strand.
ATGAAGTTCTACTAACTTGGTGATGATGACTAGAGAATTCTGTCAATCACCATCTTATCTGGAAGATTAACTCCCACTTGATTTAAGTGATTGTAGTACCCAGACAATCTGAGCACATGCTCACTAGTTGAGCGATTCTCCTCCATCTTTTGGCTATAGATCTTGTTGGAGACTTCATATCTCTCAACTCGGGTATTTGATTGAAATATTAACTTCAACTCCTGGAACATCTCATATGGTCCATGACGTTCAAAACGTCTTTGAAGTCCCGATTCTAAGTCATTAAGCATGGTGCACTAAACTATCAAGTAGTCATCATATTGAGCTAGCGAAACGTTCATAACGTCTGTATCTGCTCCTGCAATAGGTCTGTCACCTAGCGGTGCATCAAGAACATAATTCTTCTGTGCAGCAATGAGGATAAACCTCAGATCACGGATCCAATCCGCACCATTGCTACTAACATCTTTCAACACAATTTTCTCTAGGAACATATCAAAATAAACACAGTGAAGCAACAACGCGAGCTATTGATCTACAACATGATTTGCAAAATACTAATAGGACTAAGTTCATGATAAATTTAAGTTCAATTAATCATATTACTTAAGAACTCCCACTTAGATAGACATCCCTCTAATCCTCTAAGTGATCACGTGATCCAAATCAACTAAACCATGTTCGATCATCATGTGAGATGGAGTAGTTTCATTGGTGAACATCACTATGTGGATCATATCTACTATATGATTCATGCTCGACCTTTTGGTCTTCGTGTTCCGAGGCCATATCTGTATATGCTTGGCTCGTCAAGTATAACCTGAGTATTCCGCGTGTGCAACTGTTTTGCACCCGTTGTATTTGAACGTAGAGCCTATCACACCTGATCATCACGTGGTGTCTCAGCACGAAGAACTTTCGCAACGGTGCATACTCAGGGAGAACACTTCTTGATAATTAGTGAGAGATCATCTTAAAATGCTACCGTCAATCAAAGCAAGATAAGATGCATAAAAGATAAACATCACATGCAATCAATATAAGTGATATGATATGGCCATCATCATCTTGTGCTTGTGATCTCCATCTTCGAAGCACCGTCGTGATCACCATCGTCACCGGCGCGACACCTTGATCATCATCATAGCATCGTTGTCGTCTCGCCAATCTTATGCTTCCACGACTATCGCTACCGCTTAGTGATAAAGTAAAGCATTACAGCGCAATTGCATTGCATACAATAAAGCGACAACCATATGGCTCCTGCCAGTTGCCGATAACTTGGTTACAAAACATGATCATCTCATACAATAAAATTTTAGTATCATGTCTTGACCATATCACATCACAACATGCCCTGCAAAAACAAGTTAGACGTCCTCTACTTTGTTGTTGCAAGTTTTACGTGGCTGCTACGGGCTTAAGCAAGAACCAATCTTACCTACGCATCAAAACCACAACGATAGTTTGTCAAGTTGGTGATGTTTTAACCTTCGCAAGGACCGGGCGTAGCCACACTTGGTTCAACTAAAGTTGGAGAAACTGTCACCCGCTAGCCACCTTTGTGCAAAGCACGTCGGGAGAACCGATCTCGCGTAAGCGTACGCGTAATGTCGGTCCGGGCCGCTTCGTCCAACAATACCGCCGAACCAAAGTATGACATGCTGGTAAGCAGTATGACTTATATCACCCACAACCCACTTGTGTTCTACTCGTGCATAAAACATCAACACATAAAACCTAGGCTCTGATACCACTGTTGGGGAACGTAGTAATTTCAAAAAAATTCCTACGCACACGCAAGATCATGGTGATGCATAGCAACGAGAGGGGAGAGTGTTGTCTACATACCCTCGTAGACCGTTCGCGGAAGCGTTATATCAACGCGGTTGATGTAGTCATACGTCTTCACGTCCGACCGATCCAAGTACCGAAAGCACGGCACCTCCGAGTTCTGCACACGTTCGGCTCGGTGACGTCCTCGCCTTCTCGATCCAGCAAGAGGGGCGAAGTAGTAGATGAGTTCCGGCAGCACGACGGCGTGGTGACGGTGTTGGTGAAGAACAATCTCCGCAGGGCTTCGCCTAAGCACTACGAAAACTATGACGGAGGATAAACTAGAGGAGACGGGGTTGCCGGCACACGGCTTGGTGTTTCTTGATGTGTCTTTGGTGCTAGCCCTGCCCCTCTATTTATATGTTGAGCCCTGGGGTCGAAACTTGGAGTAAAAGCCTCCACAAAGTCGGTTTCACCCGAAAGGCAAGAGTCCTTCTCGGACTCTAGGGCCAGATGCCAGGGTTCCCAGCGTCTGGACCCAGACGCCAGGGACCCTGGCGTCTGACCCCTGGACTCCGCAAAACTTCCTTTTGCGCTTTCCAAAAACCTTGTGGGCTTTCCCCTTTGGCCCAAATAAAGTGTTCTCGTACCCAAACATTTCGGGAAACATCCGGAACCCCTTCCGGTGATTTCCGGAACCCTTCCGGTGACCAAACACTATTATCTCATATATCAAACTTTGTCTCCGGACCATTCCGAAGTTCCTCGTCATGTCCGTGATCTCATCCCGGACTCCGAACAACATTCGGTCACCAACATACGTAACTCACATAGTACTATATCGTCAACGAACGTTAAGCGTGCGAACCCTACGGGTTCGAGAACTATGTAGACATGACCGAGACACCTCTCTGGTCAATAACCAATAGCGGGACATGGATGCCCATATTGGCTCCTACATATTCTACGAAGATCTTTATCGGTCAGACCACATAACAACATACGTTGTTCCCTTTGTCATCGGTATGTTACTTGCCCGAGATTCGATCGTCGGTATCTCAATACCTAGTTCAATCTCGTTACCGGCAAGTCTCTTTACTCGTTCCGTAATACATCATCTCGCAACTAACTCATTAGTTGTAATGCTTGCAAGGCTTATGTGATGTGCATTACCGAGAGGGCCCAGAGATACCTCTCCGACAATCGGAGTGACAAATCCTAATCTCGAAATACGCCAACCCAACATTCACCTTTGGAGACACCTGTAGAGCTCCTTTATAATCACCCAGTTACGTTGTGACGTTTGGTAGCACACAAAGTGTTCCTCCGGTAAACGGGAGTTGCATAATCTCATAGTCATAGGAACATGTATAAGTCATGAGGAAAGCAATAGCAACATACTAAACGATCGAGTGCTAAGCTAACGGAATGGGTCAAGTCAATCACATCATTCTCCTAATGATGTGATCCCGTTAATCAAATAACAACTCTTTGTCTATGGTTAGGAAACATAACCATCTTTGATTAATGAGCTAGTCAAGTAGAGGCATACTGGTGACGTTTGGTTTGTCTATGTATTCACACAAGTATTATGTTTCCGGATAATACAATTCTAGCATGAATAATAAACATTTATCATGATATAAGGAAATAAAATAATAACATTATTATTGCCTCTAGGGCATATTTCCTTCAGCCAGCTCCCAATCAACCGAGACCAAGACCCTGTCTATTCTAGTAAGAGTTGGGTTTTCTCTTTCACTCGACCAGGTGAATCGACGCCCGTGCATATAAAGCTCCTTCAACTCGGTACTATCAACAAAGCTCCGGAATTTGTTCATCATCGTTCAATTGACGTTAGTGTTGCTCTTCTCATTTGCACGCAGGATCATGTTAAAGTCACCGAGCACCATCCAAGGTCCAGGGCAGAACGCGTGCCTAGCCGCCAAGTCCTCCAGGAACTGGGTTTTCGCCTCGTTTCCTTGGGGGCCATAAACCACCGAAATCCACCAATCCTCTCCTGATCTAGGGTGTACCAATCCCGTGAGGAAGTTAGTATCCCTCTGGATACGATCTACCTGCAGTACCGTGGTATCCCTAGCAAGTAGAACCCCCCCTCTCGTGTCATCCGCCAGCAAGTAGGCAAAGCCGTCCAAGGACGGGCCACCGAGATCGAGTATTAACACGTGTATATCCAAAGGTAGGCACTGCATTGCCATGCAAAAAAGTAGTTCTTCTAGCAAGATGATAACATTAGGCCAAACTCGAATGCGATTCACGCAAGGCGATTCGCGTTGCGCTGCATGCCGTGGCATGGCATGGGAGTAAGTGAGTGAGCGTGCGCGTTGTTGCTCTCTTTCTTATGCTACAACTGGCAGTACAACAACCATGCTACTCTTCTTAACTAGCAGTATGGTAAAACTTGTGCACTTACCATGCAAGTCAAATAAAACTTGCAGATTTGTGAAGTTCAGATCAAAAAATATACATCCAATGAATTAGCATGAAATTGCCTATTCACAGTTGATAATGAAGAGTATGGAAACATTTTCACCCATCAATCTGGTTTATGTTTAAACCAGTTACTCATTGTTAGTCTCGATTCTGCAGATGCTTGATTGATGGCGTGCATCGGAATCCTCCTCGTCGGTGCGATCTGTCAGAAGGTCAATGCATCTCATGGAAGCACCTTCCTGTGCACAGAAATGGACAGAAATGAACATGGGCTTTGCACTCGGTCAGTCAGTTTCACCCTGCATGGATCACGCCCATGCATGCACACCTTCCTGTGCACGCCGCAGCAAGATCCGACACTTTGGCAGTCGAAAACAATTTGACTACTATAGTACACTCCTCATCGTCCACGGGAAATCGCCATTAATTCCGGTGCCGAGACTCGAGAGATCGCACATGCCTCACCTCCACTATATAAAGAAGGTCGTACCCACCGACGGAATGCCACACTCGCAAGGTCAACACCACCAACAAACCTCTCCGCCCACGAAAGATGGCGCGGCTCCACCTCCTCGCCATGGCCGTCTCGCTAGCCGTGCTGGCGTGGCCGGCGTCGTGCAAAAGTGCTCGGTCGGTGCTCGCCCCGGTCACTAAGGACCCCGCCACCCGCCTCTACACCATCCCATTCCACTACGGCGCCAACATCGTCGTCGACACAGCCGGCCCGCTCGTCTGGTCGACGTGCGCGCCCGACCACCTGCCGGCGGCGTTCCCGTGCAAGAGCGACACATGCAGGCTCGCGAACAAGTACCACGCCCCGAGCTGCACCGAGAGCGCGGCTGACAAGCTCTGCGACCACAGTCACAAGGTATGCAAGGCCTTCCCGTACAACCCAGTCACCGGCGCGTGCGCGGCCGGGGACCTGATCCACACCAGGTTCGTCGCCAACACCACCGACGGGAAGAACCCGGTGAGCCAGGTGAACGTGCGGGCCGTGGCCGCGTGCGCGCCCAGCAAACTCCTCGAGTCGCTGCCGCAGGGCGCCTCGGGCGTGGCGGGGCTCGCGGGCTCCGACCTGGCGCTGCCGGCGCAGGTGGCGTCCGCGCAGAAGGTCTCCAACAAGTTCCTCCTATGTCTGCCCCGTGGCCTCTCCGCCGACCCCGGCGTGGCCGTCTTCGGCGGCGGCCCGCTCCACTTCATGGCGCAGCCGGAGAGGGACTACACGAAGGAGCTGGCCTACACGCCGCTCGTCGCCAAGAAGGGCAACCCCGCGCACTACATCACGATCAAGTCCATCGCCGTGGAGAGCGCCCGCGTGCCCGTCCCGGCGCAGGCGCTCGCCACCGGCGGCGTGGTGCTCTGCACGAGGTCGCCCTTCACGCTGCTCCGCTCCGACGTGTTCCTCCCGTTGGTGGACGCGTTCACCAAGGCCCTGGCGAAGCAGGGTGCGCAGGGCGGGCCCGTGGCGAAAGCGGTGAAGCCCTACGCGCCGTTCCAGCTGTGCTACGACAGGCGGACGCTGGCCAACACGCGGATCGGCTACCTGGTGCCGGCCGTGACGCTGACGCTGGGCGGCGGGAAGAACTGGACGATGGACGGGTTGAGCTTGATGGTGGACATGGGGCCCACGACGGCGTGCCTGGCGTTCGTGCAGATGCAGGGGGTGAAGGGCGGGGACGGCAGCGCGCCGTCGGTGCTCATCGGAGGGTTCCAGATGGAGAACACCGTGCTGGAGTTCCACATGAAGAAGAAGCGGCTGGGGTTCGCCAGGCTGCCGTCCTTCACGCAGTGCAGCCACTTCAATTTCACTACTCGCAGCGCCTAGGCATTTTATGGTCGGTGATAATAAATCTGTATCTCTACTGAAGTAGGAGTATTCATTACTGGATGCTCAGTGTTACTGGCCTGCGACGTTTGTCACGCGGTTCCGCCATGCTAAGAGATATTCACCCCATTTAAGAAAATTGCACTTGTTTGTGTGTGGTTGCTATATTCAAACAATTGGGCAAGTAGCAAAACTGTTACTCTCTTTCCTTCTCTGTCTTTTTTCCATTCGGATATTAGTCTTCTAAACTTCGTAAAGATTTCTCTTAAGTCAAACATCACATGATATTTTTTTATAAAGTCAAACTTTATAAAGTTCGATGAAATTTGTATTTAAAAGTATCAACGTCTACAGTAACAAATAAATACAATACAATATGCAAAAAAAAAATGTACATCCCCGCAGGATTTTGCGATTTTTCTGTCCGGTTCTCCATTTTTTTAGTCCAAGCGCTATTATTCATTGCTCTCTCTCTCCCTCCCCCTCTCTCTCTTTATGTGTGTCTAGTTTTTTTAGGAAAAATTGTACAAGCTGAGACAAGCAGGATTCAATATCAGTACCACCCCGCATCACCCCCTCCCCCGCACGGGCACGTGTGTGTGGCGGAGCCAGGATTGGAGCAAGCCCAGGGCACCAAAAAAAAATTCGTCATGAGAGAATTTTTTTTTCGTCCATCAAGCTATAGCTATCTCAAAAGAATACCTCAAAATATGGCTCAATTGCACCAAATCCTTGGTTCCCTCCCGCTAAAACGCCGGGTATAGACACTTTCGTTGCGGCCACCGATGAAAAGTATCTCTTCATTTTTTTATTTCTACAAAATGAAATGAAATTGATATCAACAGCAGCAACACTACAACAACAACATTCACATTCAAATACAATTCAAATGAAATTGAATGTTTGACAGCAGCAACAACCATAAGCAGTACAGCAACAGCAACCATTATAGCAGATCAAAAAATGTTCAATCTATAAAATTTTAACAACAGCAGCAACCATTACCAGAAGGCAGTAGCGCAAATGCACCTCCACATATTAGCTAATTAACATCAAATGTTCAATCTATACAAATTAGCATCAAACTAGCAGTGCGGCGGAGGGCAGACGGTGTGGCGGACGGCGGAGACGAGGAGAGGCTGGAGCAGAGCGGGTGAGCGGACGAGCGGCGGAGCAGAGCCGGTGAGCGGGCAAGCAGCGGAGCGGGCAAGCGGGCAAGCGGTGGAGCAGAGCGGCGAGCGGGCGAGCGGGCGGAGGGGCGGAGCGGGAGATCAGGCGAGCGACCACTACTAGAAAAAGGCCTACTAGTGGCGCACCAGTTTTGCCTACTAATGGCACACTACTGGTGCGCCACTAGTACCACGTCACTAGTATTTTTTTTTACTAATGGCGCACCACGCCGTGCGCCATTAGTATAGGCCACCATGCGCCATTAGTATCTGGCATACTAATGGCGCACTATGGGGTGGTGCGCCATTAGTATGAATATTAGGTTCTTTTTTTACTTTTCTGAATTTTGCACAGGTTACAAAATATATTATTGGACAGAATATAGACAGCACCCCACAGCAAGAGAAGATTCATCGAATACAATAGAAGATTAGTCTCCGAATACAATTCATCATATTAGTCTCCGAATTCAAAAGACCGAACAAAGATAAAACATTACAAGTCTCGAGACCGCGAGTAGCGAGTTTGTCGGAAGTAATACTAAGATAGAACATTACAAGTCTCGAACCAACCCTACTTAATTGTTCTTAGCACATGATCATCAGTATTAGGCAGGACCTAAATACCCTATTTAAGGTAAAATAGCATAAAACAATATAGACCCTGACTCTCCATTATGGAGAATGGAGATCATCATGTCTCCAATTCTTGCGCTTCGCTTCCTTTTGCTTCCAAGAACCTCCTTATGATTGTCCATACATTTTTTCCATCCTTTGATTTTCATGTCTCCACTTCTTTTAGAAATCTCGTATGGACAGTTGAGATTCGTAGGATGACCTGGCTGTATGTTCAAAACATTAAGACTACCTTTCTGATACATCAAATGAGGCACACAATTCTCTTGGATTATCTGTTGAAAAACATAGTAATAACTTCATAGTTAGCAATGATGTACTAGTTTTAGAAGTATGCAAAAGATGCACGGATGTCGTAATAGTAAAAATATTACCAGGGTATCTCCATGGTAGTTACCGTAGTTGAACACATGCACTAGTGGCACGTATTTACCATAATGTTAAGAAGTTTGATTGTGGATATTGTAATTCTCAATGTCAGTACAAAATCCGACCAGATGATTTTTCTCCTTGTAAGTTGTTAATTCGGAGCCATCGGTGTAGTGGATTTTGTCTACCATCTCCCGCACATTCTTTGAACAATAAAAATAAGCTGTCAATGGAAATAAGCTGTCAACTATTTTGAAATAAACAATATATAAATTAGCTAATAACTATGTTTGAGAAACTCACATAGCGGTAGAACTGGAGGCGTATCAACAAGGACCCAAATGTCCATATTGTCTTGGTCGATGCCAGGATTACCAAGATCCATGGTGATAAACATACCCTCATCAAAACCATACATCTTGCAAAATGCTTCACAATTTTTGCAACCAAAATGGGTTACGCTCTCGGAATTATACAGATTTACTTCAAAGTCCACATTGTGATGAGTCCTTAGGTGAATTTTCTTTGTTTCAGAAATTTCATGGTCTTCAAAATCCATCCTCTCCAAGACATAGCGTCTTGCATGGCATGGGATAAGCTATACTCGAATTGTAAAAGATGAAAATTACACGTTGAAATAGTTGAAGTCATGCTTAATTATGAAAATAACACTTGTCGTCGTTGTGTACCATTTCAACTTCGAAGGTCTCCTCGAGCTTAATGCTGAAGCGCCGATCATCGTCCAGGTGAGGCATGTCGCACAGACCTCGATCGTCGTGGCACCAGTCGCACTCCCCCGGGGGACTTTCGTCGTCCGATGACGACATATCCTACGTTCATAATTCAAAACTACATCATTTAGGGTTTGTCGACACCGAGGCATCCTAAAAGCTAAGCTTTTATCATTTAGGGTTTGTCGACGCCGAGGCACCCTAAAAGCCTAAGCTTTCATCATTTAGGTTCTTATCGACACCGAGGCACCCTAAAAGCCAAGGTTTTATCATTTAGGGTTTGTCGACGCCGAGGCACCCTAAAAGCCTAAGCTTTCATCATTTAGGTTTTTATCGACACTGAGGCATCCTAAAACCTATGGTTTAATGCAGCAAGAATAAAGGGGCAGTTGATCCTACTTAATTAAGTACTAAGATACCCCGGCCCATGCATTAGTCGCAAGTACCCCATATGTCCTATTTTTAGCAAAGTCATGCTAAAATTCACGGAAAATTTCAGCATGACCTTTGCTGAAAATAGGACATATGGAGTACCCGAATTTGCCGGAACGGAAGTTAATCAACATCCTGGCAAACTCAAGGGCCTCTCGGGATACCTGCAAAATCATTATCCCCACGTAATGAAGTCGCCAATGGGTCATTTCAGAAGATCACAAGTAGCATCATCACAAGTACAACATCATCACAAGTAGCATCATCAGAAGATCACAAGTAACACACTTTGGTCTTCTAGTTACAAAACAAAATTGACATAATTCTAGATGTCATAATCAGGTCAAAATTTCAAACCACACACTTACTTTCAACTATAAACAAAACTGACTTGCTATTAATGAACAGTGGCTAAAGATATATAAAATTCAATTGCAAATGTGCCATGTCAATAAAACAACTCATGGAAGTAACTACTAGCAGCATGTCATTATCATGGCAGTCCACTATATATTTTTATGACAAAATACATCATTATCAGGGCACATTATGGCCATTTTCTTATATGATGCTAACTGTACCTAACTGAATTTTTTGACAGTAGGGCACATTATGGCCATTAGAAGGTTATCCACCTTTGTGAAATTCTGAAGATGCCAAACTACAGTCACCTCAAATCTGTCCTTTGTAAGGTTGACAAGGCAGAATGGCATTACCTCAAACATCATTCGAGAAGCTTGAGGAGGGGTGGTAGTGGAGAGGAGGAACTAATCTGGGACGGCAGTGGAGAGGGCGGCGAGGAGGAGGGGTGGTGACCTTCACGTAGGATCTCTCAACCTCTTTGGAGGAGGGGACCTGCTTCCAAAAGCAAGAAAAACACAATTAATGTGGTTGGCGATCTTACTGCCCAAAATCCACACATGGAGGCTGCTGAATTGAAGATAAAATACAGTTAACGGGAGGCAGACGAGGAGGAGGACTTGCCCTTGTCGTTGCCGATGAGCGGCGCCTCCGGGTCACGCCGCTGTTGGGGCAGGGGGCGCAGGGCGCGGGGATGTGAGCGGCGGAGGGGGGAAGGTCCGTAGCCCAGCGTCAGCGGAGGCGCCGCCGCCATCGTTCACCAAGACGGAGGGGGTAGCGGTGCAGGACCCGACCGAGACGCCGTCGAGGGAGTCGGAGGGGGAGGAGAGCAGGTCGGAGCGCAGCGTCGGCGGCCAAAAGGGGAAGGGCAGACGGCGTCGGCGGCCAAAACCCTAATGTCGGCGGTGAAATGGAGGAGGGCGGCGGCGGGTGGGGCACGAGGCCGAAGGCGACGGACGGGCGGAGGAGGAGGGGGGCTTACGGGCTGAGGAGACCGGGCGGCGGCGCAGTGGGTGGGGCAGCGGCGCAGTGGGTCGGCGGCGAGGCCTGAGACGGCGAGGCGGGGCGCGGGGGTCGTTGGAGCGTCCGGGTGTGGAGCGAGGGGGGAAGTGGAGGGAGGGACGAAGGGATCGGGCGAATTAGGGGAAAAATTACTAATGGCGCACCCACTGGCGATGCGCCATTAGCTAGGGGAAAAAAACTTAGTAATGGCGCACTGTCTACATGATGCGCCATTAGTATGTTTGGAAAAATGAAAAAAAAATGTTAATAGTGGCGCACCATGTATCTGGTGCGCCATTAGTGTCTTCCACACTAATGGCACACCTGCACATGGTGCGCCACTGCTATATTGTTATGGCGCACCTGCACATGGTGCGCCACTGCTATATTGTTGTGGCGCACCACATGTCAGGTGCGCCATTAGTGTCAATTCCATCTATAGTCCTTTTCCTAGTAGTGGGCGCCACGGCGGATGGACCTGGGACGGCCGGGGAGCGCTGGAGCGAAGGGGGGTCACTGGCGAGGCGGGCGGCGGTGGCTGCCTTGGCGCGATGACGCTTGACGCACTGGAGTTCGCGTGCGTGTGCATGGTTAGGTCTGGGCGTGCTGTGGGGCGGCCTGGGCTGTGTGCAGTGGAAGGCTGGCCTGAGCCCTTGCTGTTTGTTGGGCGAAGCCCCGGGCCCATTCAAAAACATAGCTACGTAATAAATAAGTAAATAAAAAGCCAAGCCCCGGGCCTGGGCCTGGGGGCCTGGGGCCCAGATCCGCCCCTGCACACACACACACACGAGATAGCAGAAGCCACTTGCACAGTAATGATTGCGTTAGATTGCAAGACAGTGGTGAACGACATCAAGCAGAATTTAGCGGCTGAGCATGGTGCCATAGTACATGAAATAATAGATTACTCACTGTGTTTTTCGGTATGTAATATCGTTCATGAGTCTAGGAGCTCAAATTTCGAGGCTCACAATCTCGCTAAGCACGTTTTAACTCTCGGGTTTGGTAGGCATGTATGGTTAGGCCAACCAGGGGAGCTACTATTCTTACCTGTAAACAACTTGGAGATTTGATTAAAGCTTGGCGAGAGTGTCTCAAAAAAAAAACTTGAACAGTAACCAACTGAACTAGATTTAAATTTAACAGTTGAAACCTAACCTATTTGACCCTGCCTACTATTGTATTATTATAGAGAAACATCTTTTCCTATATAATTAGTGGGAGTTCTCTAGTGTGTCATTTGTTGTTTCACTTCACATGCCTCGAGAGTCACGGATTCTCAAACGACGATGAGGGTGATGTTGGTGATGGGAAACATGAGGCACTAGAAGAGATGAAGTCGGAGAGGTAGGGCATGTCAACAAAGGGGGGGGGGGTCATCTCGAGGTAAGATATAACCACTTTTCCACAGTATTCTCTTGTCAGATGGGTCGGGGAGGGGGGAATACACATTTATGGGTTGTGCATGCTAAAGTTACTGTACTACTTGGGCTTAAGTTACCAGATTTCTTATGTTATAGTTACTAGTCTGCCCATGTTGAAGTTATCAGGCTGATCATGTTGTAGTTACCAAGCTAATCATGTCATAGTTATCAGACTGCTCATGCTAAAGTTACCAGGCCGCCCATGCTACATTTATCAACACAACGATTATGTGGTCATCAAGATGCACATGCTATAGTTAATTATCAATATGAGATAAATATAGTTACATGTTGCCCGTGCTAAAGTTTGTCCAAAGTGTTAAGTCACATTCACCATCGAAGTAGTCATGTAGTTATATTAGTGTTTGTGATGGAGATCTAGTTTGGGGATCGATAATTGTCCACGAGTAATCCGACAACCATCATATAGTTCGCTGATAACAACACATGGAAAATTATGCGTAAGTTTCATAGTACTGAGTGAAACCTTTCAACATACAAAAACATTGACACTTTGCAAAAGAAGTTTACGTTTCATGCCCAGTAACTTCTATGTAAACATCACGATACATTGTGTACGACAGCCTGATAACTTAGGTACCGCAGCCTGATCCTTTTGAGTAAAAAGGTCGCCAAAATATACCTACATGAGATCTAGTTTCAAAGGTCTGGTCACTGCAGATTTAATGATAAAATAAATTTTGAATCAGACCAATGGTTTGAGCTACAAAACATTATGAATTTTTGAAATGAGGTGAATCTAGAATGACATCAATTTTTGTCTTTTATTCCATGCATTCATGTGGATGTGGGAAGAAGGTTCGGGATCCATTTTTTATATCCGATAACTTTTGTGTAAACAACATGATAACTTACATATCACAGCCGTGGTAATTTACGTAGACAAAACATTGTAACTTTTGACCCCCAAAAATTCGTTGGAAGATACCAGCATGGGACTTACTTTTGAAGGTCTCCTCGCGCAAGATTTAATGGCCAAAACAAATTTTGAATCAGACCAATGTATTGAGCTACAAATCATTTGAACTTCCAAAAGGGGGGAATTTAGGATGACATCATATTTTGTCCTATAGTGCATGCATGCATGTGCACGTGGGGAGAATATGTGTGTGTGGGCGGGTGGGGGGGATTTTTATGGCTTGTAACTTCTATATAAACATCATGGTAATGTACATATCACATGTCAGTTATGTAGCCCAGTTGTGATAACTTTTGACCCCAAAAACTCATCGGAATATACTAGCATGGGAACTAGTTTCGAATGTGTCTTCATAGCGAATTTAATGGTGAAACAAGTTTGGATTGTGTTTAAATTTTAGAAATGAGGAGAATGTAGGATGTCATCATCTTTTTTGTTCTCTAGTGCATGCATGCATGTGCATGTGGGAAGAGGGAGATGAAGTGTTCATATTTATCTCTATAAAAATAACGTTCCGGAGATAGTGAGGTCCAAAATATTTTCATAGTGGATGACGTTGATATATTTTTATAAATATGATCAAACTTTAGAAAGTTTGACTTATAACATAAACTAATATGCGAAATAAACATATACAAAGAGAGTATAATATAAGAAAGATACGAGTTAAAACATTTCAAGTCCTATTCCAAGTTCCAAATTATTTAAGAATAAAACATGTAACTATGTTTTGTAACTCGAGCGTACTAGATACTCATCAGTTCACTAGTCCAAGTCACCACCAAAAGAGTTTTTCAATGAATTAGTGTTGAGACTAGGGGCCGTGCTTTTTTAATCTGTCATAAAGGATGGCCCAAGCACGAACAAGGCCGAATCACAAACATGTAGGGCTGGCCGCGACTATGACAAATAGGGTACCGATGCACACGCAAAGCCCCCGATTGGGCTGGCCCGTTGGCTAGCATGACATGTAGTAGTATTACACGATGTAAAAATCCAAAAAAAGGTGCCGCCACCAGGAATCGAACTCCTGAGGACAACAGGCGGGTGTACGAGTGTCGCTAGCTAGTTGATCACACAAGAGAATAAGTGACAAATGGACAATGCGAAGTACTAATAACTAAATGCCTTGACAAATTCAAACACTATTGAAAAATTTCGAACATTTGCTCAAAAAGTGTGAATTTTTTTAAAAGGAAAATAATAAAACATACAAACATTTCGAACAAAATTTTTAACATTTTCAAAAAGTGTAAACATATTTTGACTTGTAAAAATAATTGAAAACACGAACTTTTTTAAATTCTGAACAACTTACGAGAAATTTGAAAAATTTATCAAAAATGCAAACACTATTTCATATTAAGAACAAATCTGAATAATGGGAAGATGTTTTCCACATTCTGATCAATTTTTGAAAATGCAAACATTTTTCAAAAATGTGAATATTTTTTTAAACCAGGGAAAATTTTGAAATCAGGAGCATTTTAAAAAATTCTAATTTTGCCTTTTGAAAAATGAGGACCTTGTTCGGAAAATTCCAAACATGTTTGAAAAACGCAAATACCTTTTCAATATATGAGCAAATTCGAAAATAGGACCTTTCCAGAAATATGATTTTTTTTATTTTTATGAACAAATTTTCAAAAGAAGAGCATTATTTGAAATTTCTTAATATTTTTGAAAACACGGGTATTTATTGAAATTTCATACAAAAAAGTTTAAGCCATGAATTGTTTTGAAAAAATAAATAATAAACGAAAACAAACAGAAAAGAAGAAAGAAAAATTAACAAAAAAGTGAAAAGTAAAAAAGAAACAACAAAAATAAAAAAACCAAACGAAAAACCAGGAAAAGCAGAAACAATTAACAGGAGAAAAGAAAAATAGTACCAAAACCTTCTAGAAGGTTCCCAAAACCTAGTCAAAAACCGGTGAAGAACCTTCTGGAAGGTTCCTAAAATCAGTATCTCTCTTTGATGTATTGTAGTAAATGGGCCCGCCCATTTGAGTTTCGGTTGCTCGCTCGCTTCTGCATAAATCCTGTCAGGGCGACATCATGAGTGTTTCATGAAAAATAGATATATTATGAAGAAAAAGTAAATGCCATGTAACTACATATAGACGTGTTGTAGAAAGAATGTTCACCTAACTTTTAGAAAATCCTTTTACATTCAAGAAAAATTATGAACATTTCCAAAATATTCGCGTGTTTAAAAATGTGTACGTGGTATTTAAAAAATATATAAATGCAAAAATGTTCATGTAATTCAAAAAAATTGTTTCGTACTGTTAAAAAAAATTGTAGGTTACATTTAGAATATAATGTTCAAACGTTTGGAAATAAATGTTGGTGAAAATTTTGAAAAAAATGTGTATTAAATGTCAACAAAGGTTCTCATAGTTCCAAAAATGTTTTGTATCATACAAAACATGTTTCAACTTGTATTTCAAAAAATTGTTTAACATGTATTTAAAAAATGTTCAAAACAAGTATTCAAGGGAAATGTGAATTATGTATTTCAAAATGTTAAACATATCTAAGAAAGTGTTTTAGATGTACATGGAAAATGTATATTTGTATGAAATAAAATAGACATGATATATATTTTACAAAAATATTAATCATATATTACATTAAATGTTAAATTAGTACAACAAAAATATTCAGGATGCAAGCGAAAAGTGTACAACACTTATTGAAAATGTAGACATTTAAAAAAACCCGATAAAACCGTAGAAAGGTATACAGAAACCGATGAAGCAAACAAAAAGAAAGAAAATAAAAAAATTGAGAAAAACTTAAGAAAGGAACACGGAGAAAAATAAAATTCCCAAAATAGAGAAAACAAGAGGAAAACTATACTCCAAACACTAAAAAAACTGGGAAAAGACAACGGGAAAAAAACCACGCTCACTATAATGTAGGGCCGGCCGGATAGTCGCCCGCCCGAGGCTAATTTGTTTGATGCCAAAAATTAGCATGCCAAATGTTGGTTAGAGATTGGTTGCATACCAATCTTCGTAGCCAATCTCACAAAAGGATGCCAAATGTTGGTAACTTTTGATTTTGCCAAATGTTGAATTGCCAAATATTGGCAATGCCAAATGTTGGTAGCAAACCAATCAACTTCATAGTTCGCACATGTAGCGCTGGCATTGCCTAAGATATCGTAACGGATCGGGCCAGATAATCAAGCAAACGGGGGCACAAATCCAATTGTGATGTGGCGGGCACCGACATGGAATGTCGGGAAGGATGCCCGAATAGGCATGGCACTACTCTCCGAAGAACTATGTGCAGCCTCTATAATAGTTTAGTGATTATTTGCATAACGAGTAATAGCAATCAATTTTTTGTTTTGAGTTGGACTAGCAATCAGTTCTAAGAAAACTTGTTTTAGCAAGTATTTTTGAAAAGTCAATTCATAATTTGGTTAGGAATATGCTTATAGAAAATTATGCTTGGTTTAGAAAAGCCTTGAACTGGTTTGTACGTAACCGTGTTTGACATTTTCTCGACGCAGGTGGGCAGATGTAGAAATCAGATCGAGCTAAGAAGTAGGATCAAGACTCCTAAGGATATCATAAAAACATAGTTTTCTAGAAAAACTTGGTTTTTGAAGTTTATTAGAACCAATTTTAGATATCATTTTAGCTGGAAAAACCAAACAAACAAAGTTATGGTTTGGTACGCTGCTTAGCAAGATCACAGGAAAACCAGTTCCCTGAAAACATGTTATTCAAAACCGTAGAAGGTCTTCCGAAACTATTAAACCATTCTACGTAGTACTCCCTCCGTTCCCAAATATGTTGTGTATTAGTTTTCTTAAACATGTGCATCTTTGATCAAGTTTTGAGAAAAAAAATCAATATCTTTTTTGATAAAGGACACTTTCATTAACACAAAACGTACCATCAAGTGGATACAAAGCATAATGAGTAACACCCGGCCTCTACATAGTTAGGATACACAGAGCCAAAAAAATCAATATCTACAATATCAGATTTGTATTATTAGATCCATCATGAAAAGTGCTTTTATATATCCATCCTACCATCCGGTGATAGTTACCCCACATATCTCATATACTATCATGTGGTGCTATATATATATACACACACACATATACTATATTATTTTATTATTTTAAATATGTTCATATACTATATCTAAGATATTTCAAAGCAAGTTACATGAAAAAATTGCATATGAGCCCATAGTTTTCGTTATATTTGTGAAATATGTATATATTTATATGTAAAAAGAGCATGCTCAAAATATGGTACATACTATCTAAAAAGTAGTATATATATACTACCTAAACATTGTTATATACTACATACTACACGTGCATACTCTCGGTTTTGACAGATACTACATACAACATACAAAACGCAAGTGATGGTAACTACCGCTGGTGGTAGATAAAATTTGTCATATATATTTTCTTGTAAAAGTTGATATTTTATTTTATAATCTTGGTCAAACATACACAAGTTTGGCTTGCACGAAAATGGACACAACTTACATTCTCGAATGGAGCAGTACTTCTTAAGCACATTGGTTTGTCATACTCTGTAAAACCGCTCTCTCTATATTTTCATGGAGCCATGTCCATGTAGTCAGTGGGTTACCTCATTCCTTTTCTATATTTTACACCATATCCTTTCGTGAACCGCATTGTTATGCCTGCTCTACTCACTCCGCCACCGTCGATTCCCGTCCTCTTACCATATGGTGTCAGTCCCACATGTTGGGGGTGCTCACCGACAAGTTGAAGTGATCCCAACATCCGTGCAATCTGCCAAACTTTGCATCCCTGCTATTGGGAGAGCCATCGTGGATGATCTCTGTCATCGTGTTGCCCCTACTTCAGTCTACCGCATCAGTCTACTGTGCATATTATTTTGAAATGAAGGGAGTTTTGCCCTTTTTAATGGTAGAGTTGTGACTGATTCAGGTGACCTGAAGTTGAATTCGTCCCATCATGACATTCATCGCATGCATATCCAGGTACAAAATAGCGACCATCGCTGCACTAGCCTTCTCTTTGTTGTTGGACTTCACCATCTGATGGAGTGTATGACTCCGAAATTTTACCAAAGGACAAGCCTTCTAACCCTTACCAACACTAGAATCCATTCTCTACCGGTGCTCCATGTCACCCAAGACTCTATCTACCACCGCCTATATTGAGGGGAAGAACGGTGTGATTCTACATGATCTTTGTGTTCTTGATGACTTACTTCTTCGATCTGTGTCGCCTCCACCGGGAACTAAGTGCTCTACCAATTATTCTGATCCCGCTAGGGAATCAACCAAGTTGGAGAACATGTTGTGAATGGTGATTTTTCTACATGACTAGGTAACCTACATGTAAGAAACTAGGATTTCATATCATTCATTCGATACATTGCCTCCAATCTTAGGGGCTCAAATAGTAGCTTACAATAATCATATTAATTGACATTAGTTGCCGGTACCAATCTATTACCCTAGCCCCAGATGTGTTGGTTTTATGTAATCTACTCTTTTAGTGAATAAGGTGGTAAACATCAATAACAATACTTGGAGGATCTCTTTTCTATATTATTGATATTAATTGCTACAAGTAATGAAGTGTAAATATGTCCTGAAGCAATCACATCCTCTTCATAGCACAAATTTGATATGCATTACTCATATCTTTGTTTTTCCTTGTTACTAGAGTGCTCCCTAACTTTGCGCATTCTTCAATTTAAAATTTTCATTGGTGTTGGTAATATATAATATCTAAATCAAAAAAAGTTTGCTGCTAGCTAGGATCAATAAACCTAGACTCAAAAAAGTGTGGCTAGCTGAACCGAAGGTCAAATTCTACACGTGGCTGCTCCTTCAAAACGGAAGTTAGACAACCAGTCAGCTTCAAAATAGAGGGTGGTCACACAACGACAAATGCAAGATGTATGATCAATGTTTGGAAAAACGACAACACATCTCAACACTGGCCCTTAGCCAAGATAGTATATTACATAACGAGGAGGCCAAAGGCCTCCTCGGTTCCAATATCAAATGAAACTAGAGTGACAAGGTTCACCTAGTAAAGCTACAGGTCCAGAAAAAACAAGCCAAAAATGAAGTGTTTGATTTATAGAAGTGCTTACATAAACGAGAATATAACTAGAGGTAATAGATGATCTAAGCTATAAAACCTTCGTTGCCAAATCAAGGAGCCTCCACCTGCAGTTTGCAATGAGATGCCGAGATAATATTCTTGGATTTCTTGAGCTGCAATTGATTGTGTGAATGCACCATCTCTAGGGGAGTGACCGAGCTTCGAGTAGCAAGCTTAAGAGCACAACGATCGATACCTCGTGGCAGGAGGATCAAATGCATTCTTTTGTGATAAAGCACCTAAGATAGCTTAGGAAGCAGAACCTAATCCAGAGCACCTACGGTGCAAAACCCCAAATCAGCTACCCCACCATCAAAGGATGATGGGAGATTGGAGGAGAGAGCATTTGAGCAAATGCTTCCACTTTTGCAGTGCTCGATATTTGAATAAGATTTTCCATTTCATCATAGTGAATAGGACATCCACCAAATCTGTTTAAGATCAGAACAAACAAGATTATTGAACACATGTGCATTTCTAGTTTTCCATAAGCACCACAAAGTACAAGTGCAAATAGAGTTAAGTGCAACATGGTCATTGCTAGATGGCCAATATTTAGCAACAGAAAGGAAATTGGATCCTAGTGAAAGTGTAAAGAAATCGGCAACATGTCCGAAGTTCGCTGAGGAACCACACACTCAAAGGATAATAGATGGATACTTGCAGGTTCAACACAAACTAGAGATTCAATTTATTTTCATTCCCTCTCTTTTTTATGTTGTCCTTGATCATAAGCTTGTTATTAGCCAACAACCATAACAACACATTTATCCTTGTTGGTACCATAGAGGACCAAACAAAAGGAACAAAGACAAGTTGAACCTCTCTAAAATTTATAATATTACAAAGAGAGCTAGTGGTGTATTCTCCCTTGGATTCATACTGCCAAATGAGAGCATCATCATCATCACCCTTGGATTTTCTCTAGGCAATACCAAGATTCCATCATTTTTGTAGTGAATTTTCTCCTAAAAGTAAGCTTAATATTATTCCCATACCACACCTCAAGAAGTGTAATGCATTGATGATGGCAAATGGAATACAGGGGCCAAAACTGTACAGATAATGGGGAATTGCCAAACAAGGGTATCTTCTCATAACCTGATTTCCATGCCATTACCCACTACCCATCTGTATCCTAGCTTAATTGCTTTAGCTTCCCACATATCACCACTTCCAAGAAATTGGAGGGATCCTGAGATTTACATGCAAAATTGTTAGCAGCATTTCTAATGTACTTTTGGTCTACTATGGTCCTCCAAAATTTACCCTCGTCTTTGATGTATCTCTTAACCCAGTTAGCAATAGGCAAAGATTGACATCTCTAAGATTGGGGATCCCTAGTCCACCAAATTATTTTTCAATCAGACCAAGTGCCAATTGGCTAAGTGTAATTTCCCATTTCCTTCAAAATCACTCCACATGCAATGTGCCACCTAGGCATTGCTGTGATCTAGTGCCAAGTTGGGGAATTTGAAGAAAGAGAGAAGATAAACATGGATACTAGTGAGATACGCTTTGATTAAAGTAATCTGGTAGAGTAGAATAGTATAGTTTCCCTCTCCATCCTGCCATGTTTTTAGTAAATTTTTGTCAACTAAGGGTTGGATATCTTCCCTTCTAATCTTATCAAACTGGAGAGGGACCCCTAGATATTTATTAGGGAAGAACCTTCAGAGCAACCAAAGATCCTTGTGACAGTCATAAAGGAATAACCTCACTCTTGGCATATAATCTTCATGGCAAAGGCATTTTCAAAACAAGTCAACCATTTAAGGTCAGTGGCCTTTTTTCTAGGATAATAGTGGCCTTTCTCTCCCCCAGGATAGTATGATATAGATTATCTAGATCTTGTTATAGAGCATCTGCCATCACGCAGATTGCCATTCATCAAGAACTACTCGTGGGGAGATTTGATCTTTCTCTCTCTTTTCTCTCGATCCCTGCATGCTTCTTTCGTAACTGTAATGTCACCTTCTTAATGAAAAGGCAGATCACCTGCAACGTTGGTCAAAAAATGGTACTAACAAGACGTATATCTATCAACACACTCACCATTAAAAAATATGTGTGTACTGTCAGTTTCTGGCAACGTAGCTTCCGGCTCTTCCGTGCAGGTGTTGAAGCTAGTTATGTATTTTGAGTTTTTGACTACTTCAGAGGTCTGAATGGCTGTGCACTACATAACCTGTGTTTTGACTTCTGATCAGTGCATGCCTTGATGATTTAGAGCCCACTGGTAACGAGATCATACATGATTAAGGGAGTACAAGCAGCTCACACAAAATTAAAGAACTACTCTACACAGCAGTAGAGCTACTATATGTGTCTTGGCTTCAAACATTGGATCCTAAAAGAGTAGGGTGTTAGACAGCCACATGGTCACTAAACACTGCTTTGACTTAGCAACGTACGCTTGCTATGTCCACTCAGACTGTTAAAGAAATATCATATGAAATGTAAAGTGGAGACAATGAGTGCAGAGTTAGGGTGATCGGGCACCATGGAAGCCACTATTAAAAAAAAAATCAAAAACCATATTTAGAAGTTTCAAAAAAATTGAAAAAAATCCATAGAAACTGTTATGTGTTCACTACAGATCAATGAAATTTCGTTCAAAAAAGTTGTAATTTGTAAGCTGTAAAAAAACAACAAAATTCAGGCCCAACAACAACAAAATCACCCCATTTGAAACTACATATTTTTTTGTACGCCATGTGTGAAAGTAAAATGTTATGAAATTTTGCACACACACGTGGTATACATGTTTATATGTGTTTACAAAAAAAATCGCATTGTAGAAATGGTGTTTTTAAAATGGGCACCATTGGCCATTTCCGAGACGACAGTGAATTACATAAAATGTAAAACTAGAACACAAAAAGGGAAATTGCGCATGATGAATAACTAAATTGCAATTTTAAAATAAATATTTTTTATCATTAAATTGAGTGTGTTCTGAGAAAGAAATTAGGCAAATACTACTATGTGTTCGCACACCTTTTTTGGTTAACTAGTAATTTTGCATGTGCAATGCACATCTCGACTAATATTAGAAACATACTACTACGTATTAAAATATAAGACTTTTTTGATGCTATAAAAAAGTCTTATATTTTGATACGGAGTGAGTACATGTGAATTAACAAGCATAGATAGCACGCACATTAATGTCTCAAACATTTTAATATAGTATCATATGCACTAAAAACATAGTTATCAATCGCATGTTGCTTTCCTGTTTCTTTTTGGAATTTTTTACAATCGGGGATGCCAACATACATGCACATGCACTCACCCCTATGATTGTATGCACGTACATCCTACCCCTATGAGCACATCCAAGATATTGAGCCGACATCACATCATGTTGCTTTTCATAGAGATCTTCAAAAGCTTCCGGCGAAGAATGAAGTCATTAAACAAGTGAAAATAAATAAAAATGCAAAAGAATGATTATTTTGGAAGAGAATATTTCTTTCTTTCTTTTGAGGGAAAGAGAATATTTCTTTCATAGTAAGCTTCAGCACAATCTACAATCCTGAAATTCAAATCACTCATAGGCAGATATATCTTAGTTCAACATCAGCAAGCACTTATAATTTACTCTTTATTATTTTCGACCTATGTATACTAAATTTCATGGCTTTAGAAGAGAGTAATGCTACATCTACAAAAGGTTACTTAAATTTTTTTACAAACAAGCTGATGTGGAGGATTATGATTGGCAATAGGGTGATGAAGGGGCCCACCCAGTTGAATTTCGGGTGGGGGGGTTATATTTGGAAAATTACGTAAAATGATTTGTAGATTTTTGTAGGTCTAGCATTATTCCTTTAGAAGAATTGCAACCACTAGTAGAAAAAGGGCATGTTGTCCCGGTTCGTAAGGGCCTTTTGTCCCGGTTCTTGAACCGGGACTAAAGGGTCGGTACTAATGCCCTGTCCCTTTAGTCCCGGTTCAATCCAGAACCGGGACAGATGGGCCTCCACGTGGCCTGTGCGTGGAGCCCAGACAGGAGGGCCTTTGGTCCCGGTTGGTGGCACCAACCGGGACCAATAGGCATCCACGCGTCAGCATTTCTGTGGCTGGGTTTTTTTTTTGAAAGGGGGGGGTTTGGGGGTTTTGGGGGGTTAATTTAGGTATTTCATATATTGTGTTAGCTAGCTATAATTAATAGAGAGAAGTGTCCTCTCTTATGTCCGTGCTTGGTCGACGCTACGTACTATACATACGTATAGAGAGGACTAGACACGCTAGCTAGCTAGTAAGAAAACGAAGGAAACAGAAGATCGTCATGAACATATATGCATATAGAGAGAAGTGATATCGACCACCTCTCCTTCTCCGAGAGATTGGTCGAACAACAAGTTCTCGTATATCTATCCGACACTACCGGCTACATATATACAATAATTATCTCTTACAAATATAATCTCCTAACATACGGACTCATGGTCCACATAGTATTCTCTGTCTTGAGCGATCACGTGGTCAAGAAAGAATGCCGCCAATTCCTCTTGAATTGCTCGCATGCGAGCTGGTGCTAGGAGTTCATCCCGCTTCCAAAACATCTAATTTGAAGAAGGGGGTCAATATATATATATATATATATATATATATATATATATATATATGAATGAATGAATGAAACTCAACACAAATGATGGTAATAAAATAAAATTGTGAATGTTGTTATTTACGCACTTCATATTGTTCGTCAGTGTAGCCCCGCTCACAGGTCGTGTGGCAGATGGACTCGCAAATGTAGTATCCACAAAAATTATTTCCTTGTTCCTGCCACAACCACTTTACAAGAAATAGAGGCCAATCAAACTGATAAGCAAGAATGCCAAATGGTATTGATGAAACTAGCGCTTGAATCAATAGGATATGCGCGGAACATGTTACTATAGTACTTACTTTCGGGTGTCTAAATTGTAGCTTCTTCGGGAGTCCCGGAGCTTTTTTGGTGAATTTTTTACAAACCCTACCATACAAAGAAAATAATTACTTAATATATCAGGAAATGAACAAAGTTATTGATGTGGTGGATAATGATCGATTTAACTTACTTCTCGAGCATTTGAGTCATGTCCGCATAGTCCTGGGGATCTTTTCGTCTTGAGTCTAAGACGGTTACTAGTCCCTGCTCAAGCTTAATCTCTAGGAGAATATAGTGAAAACTGCACACGCATGCATAACTCATCAATTACATTACTATAACCTTGACTAATATATAAGGGAAACGGAATACGCACAAGACAGTAACACTCACTTGAAGTTGTAAGGAAAGAGTATTATATCTTTGTTTTCATTTATTACCAACGATCGTAGCAAGTTGGCCTCGGTATCTGCGGGATGAAATTTAACCTCAGTTTCATCTATGAGATATGTGTTAATGAACCCAATATCACTGACTTGTCTTTTCTTCAATTCGGCGATCTTCAATCTGCATAATATAGTGAGGATAATTATAAATACATGCAATGAAAGAGTTGAGCTATATAGAGAGACTTAATGACAGAAGTAGTACTACTTACAGACAGTAGCAGGTGACCGTTGCTTTATCGAGGGCCAATTGATTGAAAAACTGAAAGAACTCCTCAAATGGAACAGGCAACAGATCAATTCCAACGAGGTCATGCTCCTTTTTAACTCTCACATACAAAGTACTCCTCCCCCCAGACTCTCTGCAGATTTTCAAGTACCAAACATGCAATCTTCGCATCATCGTTGATAGAGATCTTTCATCTTTGACGAGAGGCTTCCCGTACTCGTATCTTTGTATCTGCACCTCCATGAAATCATAATGTACATCGTTGGGCAGGTAATCTCCAAGATTGCTATAACCGGGCACCATCCTCGGATCATTAGCGATGATGTCGTTAGGCACCTTGAGCGGGGGGCACGATTGCTTCGCTTGTTCGCGGAGTTGTGCAATTTGTTTCCCAGCTCGTCGTTCTTTCAGCCTTTGATCACTGACAGTACTTCCTGACCACTCCGCTTCGACAAATTCCTTTCCAATAATGCGGTCATAGTTTCCTTTCGGCGGAGACTTGGGTGGTTTTGTCAGGGCAGCCAGAGTGCGCTTCGCTTTCACCGGATCTACCTTCTCCTCCGGAGGTGTATGTTTCTTTGCTTTCACCCCTTCAAAGAAGTTCCTCACTTCTTCTCGCGCGATCTCGGCATTCTCCTCCGGGGTCCTCTCGTATGGTAACTTCTCTGAAGTCTTCAGAGAAGGACCGAATCTGTATGTCCTCCCGCCTCTGGCTGTACTGCTAGACGCCGGCAGAGCAGACGGAGCGGTTGTCTTCTTTACTTTCTTACGAGGCGGAGGAGAAGGACTACGACGCGCCGGAGCAGCCGGAGCGGCGGCAGGTCTCTTCCGCCCTTGCTGACGAGGCGGAGAAGGAGGAGGCTGGCTGCTCGGGTGCGCCGGCGCAGGCGGAGAAGGAGGCGGAGTGCCGCCACGCGCCGGAGAAGGAGTCGGCCGAGTGCCCTGATCGTCACTCGCCGGAGGAGGAGGCGGTGGAGGAGGCGGAGTGCCCTGACTCGCCGGAGGAGGAGGCGGTGGAGGAGGCGGAGTGCCCTGACTCGCCGGAGGAGGAGGAGGAGGAGGAGGCGGAGGCTTCCAGTTCGGAAGGTTGATGAGCTCCTTCCGCCATAGGCATGGAGTCTTCAGAGCAGAACCCAGCCTAGTCTCCCCTTCACCGGTAGGGTGGTCAAGCTGGAGGTCCTCAAATCCCTCCGTTATTTCATCCACCATCACCCTAGCATATCCTTCTGGAATCGGCTGGCAGTGAAAAGTTGCGCAGGGTTCAGTAGGATAAACAGAGCCAACAGCCGCCTTGACCTTCAAATTCATCCATTGCGTCATAAGGTGGCAATTTTGAGACTCCGTGATAGCATCCATGGGATAGCTGGCAGGAGCCGTCAAGACATGCTCCGGCTGAAGCAGCTCGGTGGAAGCCACGCTGCTTCTCCGCTGAGATAGCGGGGTAGCTTCGGGGG